>NW_012286210.1:0-16956 GCF_000151885.1 Dipodomys ordii
GAGGGGACACAGCTTGGAAATAGCGTTTACACTGTGAGGACACAGCAGGGGACACAGCTGGACACAGCGGGACACAGCAGGGACACAGAGGTGGACACAGCGGGGACACATTGGGACACAGCGGGGACACAGCGGGAGACACAGCGGAACACAGCAGGACACAGCGGGACACAGCGGGAGACACAGAGGTGGACACAGCGGGGACACAGTGGGACACAGCATGTGACACAGCGGGGACAAAGCGGGACACAGCAGGACAAAGGAGGACACAGTGGGGACACAGCGGGACACAGCGGGGGACACAGCGGGTGACACAGCAGGACACAGCGGGGACACAGCGGGGACACAGCGGGACACAGCAGGACATAGTGGGGACACAGCGGGCGACACAGCAGGGACACAGAGGGGACACAGTGGGACACAGCGTGGGACACAGCGGGGATACAGCAGGGACACAGCGGGACACAGCAGGACATAGGGGGACACAGTGGGGACACAGCAGGACACAGCGGGTCACAGAGGGACACAAGGGAGGACAGAGTGGGGGCACAGCGGGACACAGCGGGGACACATCGAGGGACACAGTGCGACACAGCAGGGACCCAGTGGGGGACACAGCTGGGGACACAGTGGGACACAGCGGTGACACAGCGGGGACACAGCGGGGGACACAGCGTGGGACAGAGAGGGACACATCGAGACACAGCGGGACACAGCAGGGGACACAGAGGGGATACAGCGGGGGACACAGCTGGACACAGCGGGACACAGCAGGGACTCAGCGGGACACAGCGGGTACACTGCGGTGACACAGGGGGACACAGCTGGGACACAGCGGGACACAGTGGGGGACAGAGCGGGGACACAGCGGGGGACAAAGAGGGGACACAGATTGCACATACCGGGACACAGCGAGGACACAGCGGGGGACAGAGATGGACACAGCGAGACACAGCGGGGACACAGAGGTGGACACAGGGGGGACACAGCGGGACACAGCGGGACACAGCGGGGACACAGCGGTACACAGCGGGACACAGCGGGACACAGCAGGGGACACAGCAGGGACACAGAGGGGACACAGTGGGACACAGCGTGGAACACAGCGGGGACACAGTGGGCACACAGCGGGACACAGCGGGGACACAGAGGGACACAACGAGGGACACAGCGGGGACAAAGCAGGACACAGCGGGGACACAGCGAGGGACACAGCGGGACACAGCGGGGACACAGTGGGGGACACAGCGGGGGACACAGTGGGACACAGCGGTGACACAGCGGGGACACAGCAGGGGACACAGCATGGGACAGAGAGGGACACAGCGGGACACAGCGGGACACAGCAGGGGACACAGCGGGGATACAGCGGGGGACACAGCTGGACACAGCGGGACACAGCAGGGACTCAGCGGGACACAGTGGGTACACTGTGGTGACACAGTGGGACACAGCTGGGACACAGCGGGTACACTGCGGTGACACAGCGGGACACAGCTGGGACACAGCGGGACACAGCGGGGGACAGAGCGGGTACACAGCAGGGGACAAAGAGGGGACACAGCTTGCACATAGCGGGACACAGCGAGGACACAGCGGGGGACAGAGCTGGACACAGCGGGACACAGCGGGGACACAGAGGTTTACACAGCGGGGACACAGCGGGACAAAGCAGGGGATACAGCGGGACACATCGGGACACAGCGGGGACACAGCGGGGGCCACAGCGGAACACAGCGGACACAGCGGGACACAGCAGGGGACACAGCAGGGACACAGAGGGGACACAGTGGGACACAGCGTGGAACACAGGGGGGACACAGTGGGCACACAGCGGGACACAGCGGGAACACAGAGGGACACAACGGGGGACACAGCGGGGACACAGTGGGACACAGCGGGGACACAGCGAGGGACACAGCGGGACACAGCGGTGACACAGCGGGGGACACAGCGGGGGACACAGCATGGGACAGAGAGGGACACAGCGGGACACAGCAGGGGACACAGCGCGGATACAGCAGGGGACACAGCTGGACACAGCGGGACACAGCAGGGACTCAGCGGGACACAGCTGGTACACTGTGGTGACACAGCGGGACAAAGCGGGGACACATCGGGACACAGCGGGGCCACAGCGGGGGACCCAGAGGGACACAGCGGAGAACACAGAGGGACACAGCGGGACACAGCGGGGGACAGAGGGGACACAGCGGGACACAGCGGGACACAGCGGGGGACACAGCAGGGGACAACGGGGACACAGCGGGGACACAGCGCGACACAGCAGGGGACACAGCGGGGGACACAGCAGGACACAGCGGGGACACAAAAGGGGGCCTCAGCGGGGAACACTGCGGGACACAGCGGGGGACACAGGGGGACACAGCAGGACACAGCGGGGGACACAGCGGGGGACACAGCGAGACACAGCGAAACACAGTGGGGGACACAGCAGGGTACAGCGGGGATACAGCAGGGGACAATGGGGACACAGCGGGACAAAGCGGGGGACAGCGGGACACAGTAGGGGACAAGCGAGGACACAGTGGGACACAGCGGGACACAGCGGAGACATAGCGGTGGACACAGAGAGACACAAAGGGGGACACAGCGGGCCACATCGGGACACAGCGGGGGACATAGCGGGACACAGAGGGGGACACAGCGAGGACACAGTGGGACACAGCGAGGACACAGCGGGGAAACAGCGGGGACACAGCAGGGAACAAAGCGGGAACACAGCGTTACACAGCGGGACACAGCAGGTACATAGCGGGAAACAGCGAGGGACACAGCGGGGGACAGCAAGGACACACCGGGGGACAAGGGGGACACAGCGGGACACAGTGGGGGACACAGCAGGGGACACAACAGGACAGAGCAGGGGCCAAGCGAGGTCACAGCGGGACACAGCGGGGACACAGCGGGGACACAGCGGGGGACACAGCGGGATAGAGCGGGGACACAGAGGGGGACACAGCGGCACTCAGAGGGACACAGAGGGCGACAAAGCGGGACACAGCGGGGGATACAGCAATACACAGCCGGACATAGCGAGGGATACAGCGGGACACAGCGGGGGACACAGCGAGGGACACAGCGGGATACAGCAGGGACACAGGGGGACACAGTGGGAGACACAGCGGGACACAGCGGGGGACAGAGTGGGGGACAGCGGGGACACAGCGGGACACAGCAGAGACACAGCGGAACACAGTGGGACACAGCGGGAACACAGCAGGGACACAGTGGGGACACAGCGGGGACACAGCGGGGACACAGCGAGGACACAGCAGGACACAGCGGGACATAATGGGGACACAGCGGCGGACACAGCGGGGGACAGCGGGGACAAACCTGGGAACAATGGGGACACAGCGGGGACACAGAGGGGGACACAGTGGAGAACAGAAGGGACACAGCGGGGGACAATGGGGACACAGCGGGACACAATGGGGGACAGAGCAGGGGATAGAGCGGGACACAGCAGGGGACAAGCGAGGACACAGCGGGACGCAGCGGGGACACAGCGGGGACACAGCGGGGACACAGCGGGGGACACAGCGGGACAGAGCTGGGACACAGAGGGGGACACAGCAGGATTCAGCGGGACACATCGGGGGACAAAGCAGGACACAGCGGGAGACACAGCAGGGACACAGCGGGACACAGCGGAACACAGCGGCGGACACAGCAGGGGACGGCGGGGACACAACGGGGGACAAGAGGGACACAGCGGACAAAGCGGGGGACACAGCGGGACACAGCAGGGGACAAGCGAGGACACAGTGGGACACAGCGGGACACAGAGGGGACACAGTGGTGGACACAGAGAGACACAAAGGGGGACACAGCGGGACTCAGCGGGGGACACAGCGGGACACAGCGGAGGACACAGCGAGGACACAGTGGGACTCAGCGGGGACACAGCGGGAACACAGCGGGACACAGCGGGACACAGCGGGGATACAGTGGGGACACAGCGGGGACACAGTGGGGACACAGCGGGGACACAGAGGTGGACACAGGGGGACACAGCGGGACACAGCGGGGACACAGTGGGGGACACAATGGAACACAGCAGGACACACCGGGATACAGCGGGGGACACAGCGGGGACACAGTGGGACACAGCGTGGGACACAGAGGGGACACAGCGGGACACAGCAGGACATAGGAGGACACAGTGGGGACACAGCGGGACACAGCGGGGACACAGCAGTGACACAGCGGGACACACCGGGGACACAGTGGGGGACACAGCGGAGGACACAGTGGGACACTGCGGTGACACAGTGGGGACACAGCGGGGGACACAGCGGGGGACAAGAGAGACAGAGCGGGACACAGTGGGTCACAGCAGGGTCCACAGCGGGGATACAGCGGGGGACACAGCGGGGGACACAGCAGGACACAGCAGGGACACAGCGGGGACATAGCGGGACACCGCAGGACATAGTGGGGACACAGCAGGCGACACAGCAGGGACACAGCGGGGACACAGTGGGACACAGCGTGGGACACAGCGGGGACAGAGCAGGGACACAGCGGGACACAGCAGGACATAGGGGGACACAGTGGGGACACAGCGGGACACAGAGGGACACAGCGGGGACACAGCGGGACACAGCGGGGACACAGCAAGGGACACAGCAGGACACAGCGGGGACACAGCGAGGGACAAAGCGGGACACAGCGGGGACACAGTGGGGGACACAGCAGGGGACACAGTGGGACACAGCGGTGACACAGCGATGACACAGAGGGGGACACAGCGTGGGACAGAGAGGGACACATCGAGACACAGCGGGACACAGCAGGGGACACAGAGGGGTACAGCAGGGGACACAGCTGGACACAGTGGGACACAGCAGGGACTCAGCGGGACACAGTGGGTACACTGCGGTGACACAGCGGGACACAGTTGGGACACAGCGGGACACAGCGGGGGCAGAGCAGGGACACAGCGGGGGACAAAGAGGGGACAGATTGCACATAGCGGGACACAGCGAGGACACAGTGGGGGACAGAGCTGGACACAGCGGGACACAGCGGGGACACAGAGGTGGACACAGCAGGGACACAGCGGGACACAGCGGGGGATACAGCGGGACACAGCGGGACACAGTGGGGACACAGCGGGGGACACAGCAGAACACAGCGGGACACAGCGGGACACAGCAGGAGACACAGCAGGGACACAGAGGGGACACAGTGGGACACAGCGTGGAACACAGCGGAGACACAGCGGGGACACAGCGGGACACAGCAGGACATAGGGGGACACAGCGGGGACACAGCAGGACACAGCGGGGGATACAGCGGGACACAGCGGGACACAGCGGGGACACAGCGGGGGACACAGCGGAACACAGCGGGACACAGCGGGACACAGCAGGGACACAGAGGGGACACAGTGGGACACAGCGTGGAACACAGCGAGGACACAGTGGGCACACAGCGGGACACAGCGGGGACACAGAGGGACACAACAGGGGACACAGTGGGGACACAGCTGGACACAGCGAAGGACACAGCGGGACACAGCGGGGACACAGTGGGGGACACAGCGGGGGACACAGTGGGACACAGAGGTGACACAGCAGGGATACAGCGGGGGACACAGCATGGGACAGAGAGGGACACAGCGGGACACAGCAGGACACAGCAGGGGACACAGCGGGGATACAGCGGGGGACACAGCTGGACACAGCGGGACACAGCAGGGACTCAGCGGGACGCAGCTGGTACACTGCGGTGACACAGAGGGACAAAGCGGGGACACATCGGGACACAGCGGGGCCACAGCGGGGGACCCAGAGGGATACAGCGGAAAACACAGAGGGACACAGCGGGACACAGCGGGGGACAGAGAGGACACAGCGGGACACAGTGGGACACAGCGGGACACAGCGGGGGACACAGCAGGGGACTGCGGGGACACACCTGGGGACAACGGGGACACAGTGGGGACACAGAGGGGGACACAGCGGGGACACAGCGGGACAAAGCAGGGGACAGCGTGGGGACACAGCAGGATACTGCGGGGACACAATGGGGGCCTCAACGGGGAACACTGCGGGACACAGCGGGGGACACAAGGGGACACAGCGGGACACAGCGGGGGACACAGCGGGGGACACAGTGGGAAACAGCGGAACACAGCGGGGGACACAGCAGGGGACAGCGGGGACACAGCGGGGGACAATGGGGACACAGCGAGACAAAGCGGGGGACACAGCGGGGGACACAGCGGGACACAGCAGGGGACAAGCGAGGACACAGTGGGACACAGCGGGACACAGCGGGGACACAGCGGTGGACACAGAGAGACACAAAGGGGGCCACAGCGGGCCACAGCAGGGCACAGCAGGGGACACAGCGGGACACAGCGGGGGACACAGCGAGGACACAGTGGGACACAGCGAGGACACAGCGGGGAAACAGCGGGGACACAGCGGGGAACAAAGCGGGAACACAGCATGACACAGCGGGACACAGCAGGTACACAGCGGGAAACAGCTGGGGACACAGCGGGACACAGCAGGGGACACAACGGGGACACAGCGTTGTCACAGTGGGGGACACAGCGGGGACACAGCGGGACATAGCGGGACACAGCGGGACACAGCGGGGGACACAGCGGGGGACAGCAAGGACACACCGGGGGACAAGGGGGACACAGTGGGACACAGCGGGGGACAGAGCGGGGGACACAACAGGACACAGCAGGGGCCAAGCGAGGACACAGCAGGACACAGCGGGGACACAGCAGGGACGCAGCGGGGACACAGCGGGGGACACAGTGGGATAGAGCGGGGACACAGAGGGGGACACAGCGGCACTCAGAGGGACACAGAGGGCGACACAGCGGGACACAGCGGGGGATACAGCGGGGACACAGCAGGACACAGCGGCGGACACAGCGATACACAGCGGGACATAGCGGGGGACACAGCGGGACACAGCGGGGGACACAGCGAGGTAAAGAGCGGGATACATCAGGGACAGAGGGGGACACAGCGGGAGACACAGCGGGACACAGCAAGGACAAAGCGTGAGACACAGCGGGGAACAAAGCGGGAACACAGCGTGACACAGCGGGACAACAGCGGGGACACAGAGGGGACACAGCAGGACACATCGGGGACACAGCGGGACACATCGGGGACATAGCAGGGACACAGAGGGACATAGCGAGGGACACAGCGGGGGACAGCGGGGACACACCTGGGGACAATGGGGACACAGCGGGGACACAGTGGGACCCAGCGGGTCACAGCGGGGACACAGCGGGACACAGCGGCGGACAAAGCGATACACAGCGGGACATAGTGGGGGACGAAGCAGGACACAGTGGAACACAGCGTGGACACAGCGGGGACACAGCGGGACAGAGCGGGACATAGGAGGACACAGTGGGGACACAGCGGGACACAGCGGGGACACAGCGGGACACAGCGGAGGACACAGCGAGGACACAGCAGGATACAGCAGGACATAATGGGTACACAGTGGGGGACACAGCGTGGGACAGCGGGGACACACCTGGGAACAATGGGGACACAGCGGGGACACAGAGGGGGACACAGTGGGGACAGAAGGGACACAGCGGGGGACCATGGGGACACAGGGGGAAACAACGGGGGACAGAGCAGGGGATAGAGCGGGACACAGCAGGGGACAAGCGAGGATACAGCGGGACGCAGCGGGGACACAGCGGGGATACAGCGGGGACACAGCGGGGGACACAGCGGGACAGAGCGGGGACACAGAGGGGGACACAGCGAAACTCAGCGGGACACATCAGGGGACACAGCAGGACACAGCAAGGGACACAGCGGGGACACAGTTGGACACAGCAGAACACAGTGAGGGACACAGCAGGGAACAGCGGGGACACAGCGGGGGACAAGAGGGAAACAGCGGAACAAAATGGGGGACACAGCGGGGGACACAGCGGGACACAGCAGGGGACAAGCGAGGACACAGTGGGACACAGCGGGACACAGAGGGGACACAGCGGTGGACACAGAGAGACACAAAGGGGGACACAGCGGGACACAGCGGGACTCAGCGGGGGACACAGCGGGACACAGTGGGGGACACAGCGAGGACACAGTGGGACACAGCGAGGACACAGCGGGGACACAGCAGGGACACAGAGGGGAACAAAGCAGGAACACAGCGTGACACAGCGGGACACAGCAGGTACACAGCGGGAAACAACGGGGGACACAGCGAGGGACACAGCGGGATACAGCAGGGACACAGCGGGACACAGCAGGGAACACAGCGGGACCCAGCGGGGGACAGAGCCGGGGACACAGCTGGGACACAGCGGGACACAGCAGATCATAGGGGGATACAGCGGGGACACAGCGGGACACAGCGGGGACACAGCGGGGACACAGCGAGGGACACAGCGGGACACAGCGGGGACACAGCAGGGGCACAGGGAGGGACACAGCGGGACACAGCGGGGACACAGTGGCGGACACAGCGGGGGACACAGCGGGACAGAGCCGTGACACAGCGGGGACACAGCGGGGGACACAGCGGGACACAGCGGGGGACAGAGCAGTGGACACAGCGGGACACAGCGGAACACAGCGGGGGACACAGCAGGGGACAGCGGGGACACTCCGGGGAACAATGGGGACACAGCAGGACAAAGCGGGCGGCACAGCGGGGGACACAGCGGGACACAGCAGGGACAAAGCGTGAGACACAGCGGGGAACAAAGCGGGAACACAGCGTGACACAGCGGGACAACAGCGGGGACACAGAGGGGACACAGCAGAACACATCGGGGACACAGCGGGACACATCGGGGACATAGCAGGGACACAGAGGGACACAGCGAGGGACACAGTGGGGGACAGCGGGGACACACCTGGGGACAATGGGGACACAGCGGGGACACAGAGGGGGACCCAGCGGGGACACAGCGGGTCACAGTAGGGGACACAGCGGGGGACACAGCCGGACACAGCGGGGACAAAGCGGGACACAGCGGGGACACAGCGGGGGACACATCGGGGGACACTGTGAGACACAGCGGGGGATACAGGGGGACACAGCGGGACACAGCGGGGAACACAGCGGGGGACACAGCGGGACAGCGGGGACACAGCGGAGGACACAGCGGGGATAGAGCGGGGGACACAGCGGGGGACAGAGCGGGTGACACAGCTGGACACAGCGGGACACAATAGGGACACAGCGGGACACAACGGGGACACAGCGGTGACACAGCGGGACACAGCGGGAACACAACGGGACTCAGCGGGGCCACAGCGGGGGACACAGTGGGACACAGAGGGACACAGCGGAACACAGCGGGAGACACAGCAGGGGACAGCGGGGACACACAGGGGGACACAGCGGGGGACACAGCGGGACACAGCAGGGACACAGCGGGTCACAGCGGTGGACAAAGTGGGACCCAGGGGGACATAACGTGGAACACAGTGGGGACACAGCGGGACACCGCGGAGGACACAGCGGGGACACAGCGGAAACACAGGGGAGGACACAGCGGGGCACACAGCTGGACACAGAAGGACATAGCAGGGACTCAGCGGGACACAGCGGGGACACAGCAGTGACACAGTGGGACACACCGGGGACACAGCGGGACTCTGCGGGGCGACAGCGGAGGCCACAGCGGGGACACAGCGAGGGACACAGCAGGAGAGAGCGGGGACACAGAGGGGGACACAGTGGGACTCAGCGGGACACAGCGGGGGATACAGCGGGCCACAGCAGGGGACACAGCGGGGATACAGCGGGACACAGCGGCGGACACAGCGATACACAGCGGGACATAGTGGGGGACAAAGCCGGACACAGTGGGACACAGCGTGGGACACAGCGGGGACACAGCGGGACACAGCGGGACATAGGAGGACACAGTGGGGACACAGCGGGACTCAGCGGGGGACACAGCGGGACACAGCGGGGGACACAGCGAGGACACAGTGGGACACAGCGAGGACACAGCGGGGACTCAGCAGGGACACAGAGGGGAACAAAGCGGGAACACAGCGTGACACAGCGGGACACAGCAGGTACGCAGCGGGAAACAGCGGGATACACAGCGGGGACACAGCGGGACAAAGCTGGGGACACAGCGAGGGACACAGCGGGATACAGCAGGGACACAGCGGGACACAGCGGGGAACACAGCGGGACCCAGCGGGGGACAGAGCGGGGGACACAGCTGGGACACAGCGGGACACAGCAGATCATAGGGGGACACAGCGGGGACACAGAGGGACACAGCGGGGACACAGCGAGGGACACAGCGGGACACAGCGGGGACACAGCGGGACACAGCGGGGACACAGGGAGGGACACAGCAGGACACAGCGGGGGACACAGCGGGACACAGCGGGGGACAGAGCAGGGGACACAGTGGGACACAGCGGAACACAGCATGGGACACAGCAGGGGACAGCGGGGACACACCAGGGGACAATGGGGACACAGCAGGACAAAGCGGGGACACACCGGGGGACAGTGGGGACACAGCAGGGACAAAGCGTGAGACACAGCAGGGAACAAAGCGGGAACACAGCATGACACAGCGGGACACAGCGGGGACACAGAGGGGACACAGCAGGACACATCGGGGACACAGTGGGACAATAGGGAACATAGCAGGGACACAGAGGGACACAGCGAGGGACACAGTGGGGGACAGCGGGGACACACCTGGGGACAACGGGGACACAGCGGGGACACAGATGGGGACCCAGCGGGGACACAGCGGGTCACAGCGGGGGACACAGCGGGGGACACAGCCGGACACAGCGGGGACAAAGCGGGACACAGCGGGGACACAGCGGGGAACACATCGGGGGACACTGTGGGACACAGCGGGGGATACAGGGGGGACACAGCGGGACACAGCGGGGAACACAGCGGGGAACACAGTGGGACACAGCGGGACACAGCGGAACACAGTGGGAGACACAGCAGGGGACAGCGGGGACACAGCAGGGACACAGCGGGACACAGCAGTGGACAAAGTGGGACCCAGGGGGACATAACGTGGAACACAGCGGGGACACAGCGGGACACCGCGGAGGACACAGCGGGGACACAGCGGAAACACAGGGGAGGACACAGCGGGGCACATAGCTGGACACAGCAGGACATAGTAGGGACTCAGCGGGACACAGGGGGGACACAGCAGTGACACAGCGGGACACACCGGGGACACAGCGGGACTCCGCGGGGCGACAGCTGAGGCCACAGCGGGGACACAGCGAGGGACACAGCGGGAGAGAGTGGGGACACAGAGGGGGACACAGTGGGACTCAGTGGGACACAGTGGGGGATACAGCGGGCCACAGCGGGGGACACAGCGGGGATACAGCGGGACACAGCGGCGGACACAGCGATACACAGCGGGACATAGTGGGGGACAAAGCCGGACACAGTGGGACACAGCGTGGGACACAGCGGGGACACAGCGGGACACAGCGGGACATAGGAGGACACAGTGGGGACACAGCGGGACACAGCGGGGACACAGAGGGACACAACGGGGGACACAGCGGGGACACAACGGGACACAGCGGGGACACAGTGAGGGACACAGCGGGGGACACAGTGGGACACAGCGGTGACACAGCAGGGGACACAGCGGGGGACAAGAGGGACACAGCAGGACACAGCGGGACACAGCAGTGACACAGGGGGGACACAGCAGTGACACATCGGGGATACAGCGGGGGACACAGCGGGGGACACAGCAGGACACAGCAGGGACACAGCGGGGACATAGCGGGACACCGCAGGACATAGTGGGGACACAGCGGGCGACACAGCAGGGACACAGTGGGGACACAGTAGGACAAAGCGTGAGACACAGCGGGGACACAGCGGGACACAGCAGGACATAGGGGGACACAGTGGGGACACAGCGGGACACAGAGGGACACAACGGGGGATACAGCGGGGGACACAGCTGGACACAGAGGGACACAGCTGGGACTCAGCGGGACACAGCAGGGGACAGAGCGGGGACACAGCGGGGGACAAAGCGGGGACACAGATTGCACATAGCGGGACACAGCGAGGACACAGTGGGGGACAGAGCTGGACACAGCGGGACACAGCGGGGACACAGCGGGGACACAGCGGGGGACACAGCGGAACACAACGGGACACAGCAGGGGACACAGCAGGGACACCGAGGGGACATAGTGGGACACAGCATGGAACACAGCGGGGACACAGCGGGGACACAGCGGGACACAGCAGGACATAGGGGGACACAGTGGGCACACAGCGGGACACAGTGGGGACACAGAGGGACACAACGGGGGACACAGTGGGGACACAGCGGGACACAGCGGGGACACAGCGAGGGACACAGCGGGAAACAGAGGTGGACACAGTGGGGGACACAGCGGGGGACACATTGGGATACAGCGGTGACACAGCGGGGACACAGCGTGGGACAGAGAGGGACACAGCGGGACACAGAGCGACACAGCAGGAGACACAGCGGGGATACAGCGGGGGGATACAGCGGGGGGACACAGCTGGGCACAGCGGGACACAGCAGGGACTCAGCGGGACACAGCGGGTACACTGCGGTGACACAGCGGGACAAAGCGGGGACACATCGGGACACAGCGGGGCCACAGCGGGGGACCCAGAGGGACACAGCGGAGAACACAGAGGGACACAGCGCGACACAGCGGGAGACAGAGGGGACACAGCGGGACACAGTGGGACACAGCAGAGGACACAGCAGGGGACTGCGGGGACACACCTGGGGACAACGGGGACACAGCGGGGACACAGAGGGGGACACAGCGGGGACACATCGGGACACAGCTTGGGACACAGTGGGGACACAGCAGGACACAGCGGGGACACAATGGGGGCCTCAGCGGGGAACGCTGCGGGACACAGCGGGGGACACAGGGGGACACAGCGGGACACAGCGGAACACAGCGGGGGACACAGCAGGGGACAGCGGGGACACAGCAGGGGACAATGGGGACACAGCGGGACAAATCGGGGGACACAGCAGGGGACACAGCGGGACACAGCGGGGACACAGCGGTGGACACAGAGAGACACAAAGTGGGACACAGCGGGCCACAGCGGGACACATCGGGGGACACAGCGGGACGCAGCAGGGACACAGCGAGGACACAGTGGGACACAGCGAGGACACAGCGGGGAAACAGCGGGGACACAGCGGGGACACAGCGGGGAACAAAGCGGGAACACAGCGTGACACAGCGGGACACAGCAGGTACACAGCGGGAAACAGCGGGGGACACAGCGGGACACAGCGGGGGACACAACGAGGACACAGTGGTGTCACAGTGGGGGACACAGCGGGGACACAGCGAGACATAGCGGGACACAGCGGGGGACACAGCAGGGGACAGCAAGGACACACCAGGGGACAAGGGGGACACAGCGAGACACAGCGGGGGACAGAGCAGGGGACACAACAGGACACAGCAGGGCCAAGCGAGGACACAGCGGGACACAGCGGGGACACAGCGGGGACACAGCGGGGGACACAGCGGGATAGAGCGGGGACACAGAGGGGCACACAGGGGCACTCAGAGGGACACAGAGGGCGACACAGCGGGACACAGCGGGGGATACAGCGGGGACACAGCGGGACACAGTGGCGGACACAGCGACACACAGCGGGATATAGCGGGGGACACAGCGGGACACAGCGGGGGACACAGCAAGGGAAAGAGCGGGATACAGCAGGGACACAGGGGGACACAGCGGGAGACACAGCGGGACCCACCGGGAGACACAGTGGGGGGACAGCGGGGACAAAGCGGGACACAGCGGGGGACACTACAGGGACACAGCGGGGACACAGCGGGACACAGCGGGAACACAGCAGGGACACAGCGGGACAGAGTGGAGACACAGCGGGACACAGCGGGGACACAGCGGGTATACAGCGGGACACAGCGTGGGACACAGGAGGACACAGCGGGATACAGTGAGGACACAGCGGGACACAGCGGGACATAGCAGGGACACAGCGGGGACACAGCGGGGGACACAGCGGGGACACAGCGGGACACAGCGGGACACAGCGAGGACACAGCGGGGACACAGCGGGACACAGCGGGACACAGCGGGGACACAGCGGGGACACAGCGGGGACAAAGCGGGGGACACAGCGAGGACACAGCGGGACATAATGGGTACACAGCGGGGGACACAGCGGAGGACAGCGGGGACACACCTGGGAACAATGGGGACACAGCGGGGACACAGAGGGGGACACAGTGGGGGACAGAAGGGACACAGCGGGGGACAACGGGGACACAGCGGGACACAACGGGGGACAGAGCAGGGGATAGAGCGGGACACAGCAGGGGACAAGCGAGGACACAGCGGGACGCAGCGGGGACACAGCGCGGACACAGCGGGGGACACAACGGGACAGAGCGGGGGCACAGAGGGGGACACAGCGAAACTCAGCGGGACACATCGGGGGACACAGCAGGACACAGCGGGGGACACAGCGGGGACACAGCGGGACACAGAAGAACACAGCGGGGGACACAGCAGGGGACAGCGGGGACACAGTGGGGGACAAGAGGGACACAGCGGAACAAAGCGGGGGACACAGTGGGGGACAAGCGAGGACACAGTGGGACACAGCGGGACACAGAGGGGACACAGCGGTGGACACAGAGAGACACAAAGGGGGACACAGCGGGACAGAGCGGGACTCAGCGGGGGACACAGCGGGACACAGCGGGGGACACAGCGAGGACACAGTGGGACACAGCGAGGACACAGCGGGGACACAGCGGGGACACAGAGGGGAACAAAGCGGGAACACAGCGGGACACAGCGGGACACAGCAGGTACACAGCGAGAAACAGCGGGGGACACAGCGGGACAAAGCGGGGGACACAGCGAGGGACACAGCGGGATACAGCAGGGACACAGCGGGACACAGCGGGGAACACAGCGGGACCCAGCGGGGGACAGAGCGGGGGACACAGCTGGGACACAGCGGGACACAGCAGATCATAGGGGGACACAGCGGGGACACAGCGGGACACAGCGGGGACACAACGGGGACACAGCGAGGGACACAGCGGGACACAGCGGGGACACAGCGGCACACAGCGGGGACACAGGGAGGCACACAGCGGGACACAGCGGGGACACAATGGGGAACACAGCGGGGGACACAGCGGGACAGAGCCGTGACACAGAGGGGACACAGCGGGGGACACAGCGGGACACAGCGGGGGACAGAGCAGTGGACACAGCGGGACACAGCGGAACACAGCGGGGGACACAGCAGAGGACAGCGGGGACACACCGGGGGACAATGGGGACACAGCAGGACAAAGCAGGCGACACAGCGGGGGACACAGCGGGACACAGCAGGGACAAAGCATGAGACACAGCGGGGAACAAAGCGGGAACACAGCGGGGGACACAGCGGGACAACAGCGGGGACACAGAGGGGACACACCAGGACAAAGCGGGGGACACAGCGGGGGACACAGCGGGACACAGCGGGGACAAAGCGGTGGACACAGAGAGACACAAAGAGGGACAGAGCGGAACGCAGCGGGACACATAGGGGGAAACAGTGGGACACAGTGGGGGACACAGCGAGGACACAGTGGGACACAGCGGGGAAGAAAGCGGGAACACAGCGTGACACAGCGGGACACAGCGGGGACACAGAGGGGACACAGCAAGACACATCGGGGACACAGCGGGACACATCGGGGACATAGCAGGGACACAGAGGGACACAGTGAGGGACACAGCAGGGGACAGTGGGGACACACCTGGGGACAACGGGGACACAGCGGGGACACAGAGTGGGACCCAGCAGGGACACAGCGGGTCACAGCGGGGGACACAGCGGGGGACACAGCCAGACACAGCGGGGACACAGCGGGACACAGCGGGGACACAGCGGGGGACACATCGGGGGACACTGCGGGACACAGCGGGGGATCAGGGGGGACACAGCGGGACACAGTGGGGAACACAGCGGGGGACACAGCGGGACACAGCGGGACACAGCGGGGGACACAGCGGAACACAGCGGGGACACAGCGGAGGGCACAGCAGGGATACAGCTGGGTACACAGCGGGGGACAGAGCGGGTGACACACCTGGACACAGCGGGGACACAGCGGGACTCTGCGGGGCCACAGCGGGGACAAGCGGGGACACAGCAGGGGACACAGCGGGACAGAGCGGGGACACAGAGGGGGACACAGCGAAACTCAGCGGGACACATCGGGAGACACAGCAGGACACAGCGGGGGACACAGCGGGGACACAGCGGGACACAGCGGGACACAGCGGGAACACAGCGGGAACACAGCAGGGACACAGCGGGACAGAGTGGAGACACAGTGGGACACAGCGGGGACACAGCGGGTATACAGCGGGACACAGCGTGGGACACAGGAGGACACAGCGGGATACAGTGAGGACACAGCGGGACACAGCGGGACATAGCAGGGACACAGCGGGGACACAGCGGGGGACACAGCGGGGACACAGCGGGACACAGCGGGACACAGCGAGGACACAGCGGGGACACAGCGGGACACAGCGGGACACAGCGGGGACACAGCGGGGACACAGCGGGGACAAAGCGGGGGACACAGCGAGGACACAGCGGGACATAATGGGTACACAGCGGGGGACACAGCGGAGGACAGCGGGGACACACCTGGGAACAATGGGGACACAGCGGGGACACAGAGGGGGACACAGTGGGGGACAGAAGGGACACAGCGGGGGACACAGCGGAGGACAGCGGGGACACACCTGGGAACAATGGGGACACAGCGGGGACACAGAGGGGGACACAGTGGGGGACAGAAGGGACACAGCAGGGGGACAACGGGGACACAGCGGGACACAATGGGGGACAGAGCAGGAGAT
>NW_012286211.1:0-4054 GCF_000151885.1 Dipodomys ordii
GACACAGCGGGGGACACAGCGGGACACAGCGGGGGACACAGCGAGGACACAGTGGGACACAGCGAGGACACAGCGGGGACACAGCGGGGACACAGAGGGGAACAAAGCGGGAACACAGCGTGACACAGCGGGACACAGCAGGTACACAGCGAGAAACAGCGGGGGACACAGCGGGGACACAGTGGGACAAAGCGGGGGACACAGCGAGGGACACAGCGGGATACAGCAGGGACACAGCGGGACACAGCGGGGAACACAGCGGGACCCAGCGGGGGACAGAGCGGGGGACAAAGCTGGGACACAGCAGATCATAGGGGGACACAGCGGGGACACAGCGGGACACAGCGGGGACACAACGGGGACACAGCGAGGGACACAGCGGGGGAAACAGCGGGGACACAGCAGGACACAGAAGAACACAGCGGGGACACAGCAGGGGACAGCGGGGACACAGTGGGGGACAAGAGGGACACAGCGGAACAAAGCGGGGGACACAGCGGGGGACAAGCGAGGACACAGTGGGACACAGCGGGACACAGAGGGGACACAGCGGTGGACACAGAGAGACACAAAGGGGGACACAGCGGGACAGAGCGGGACTCAGCGGGGGACACAGCGGGACACAGCGGGGACACAGCGAGGACACAGTGGGACACAGCGAGGACACAGCGGGGACACAGCGGGGACACAGAGGGGAACAAAGCGGGAACACAGCGTGACACAGCAGGACACAGCAGGTACAAAGCGGGAAACAGCGGGGGACACAGCGGGGACACAGTGGGACAAAGCGGGGGACACAGCGAGGGACCCAGCGGGATACAGCAGGGACACAGCGGGACACAGCGGGGAACACAGCGGGACTCAGCGGGGGACAGAGCGGGGGACACAGCTGGGACACAGCGGGACACAGCAGATCATAGGGGGATACAGCGGGGACACAGCGGGACACAGCAGGGACACAGCGGGGACACAGCGAGGGACACAGCGGGACACAGCGGGGACACAGCAGGGACACAGGGAGGGACACAGCGGGACACAGCGGGGACACAGTGGCGGACACAGCGGGGGACACAGCGGGACAGAGCCGTGACACAGCGGGGACACAGCGGGGGACACAGCGGGACACAGCGGGGGACAGAGCAGTGGACACAGCGGGACACAGCGGAACACAGCGGGGGACACAGCAGGGGACAGCGGGGACACTCCGGGGAACAATGGGGACACAGCAGGACAAAGCAGGCGGCACAGCGGGGGACACAGCGGGACACAGCAGGGACAAAGCGGGGACACAGCGTGACACAGCGGGACAACAGCGGGGACACAGAGGGGACACAGCAGAACACATCGGGGACACAGCGGGACACATCGGGGACATAGCAGGGACACAGAGGGACACAGCGAGGGACACAGTGGGGGACAGCGGGGACACACCTGGGGACAATGGGGACACAGCGGGGACACAGAGGGGGACCCAGCGGGGACACAGCGGGTCACAGTAGGGGACACAGCGGGGGACACAGCCGGACACAGCGGGGACAAAGCGGGACACAGCGGGGACACAGCGGGGGACACATCGGGGGACACTGTGAGACACAGCGGGGGATACAGGGGGACACAGCGGGACACAGCGGGGAACACAGCGGGGGACACAGCGGGACAGCGGGGACACAGCGGAGGACACAGCGGGGATAGAGCGGGGGACACAGCAGGGGACAGAGCGGGTGACACAGCTGGACACAGCGGGACACAATAGGGACACAGCGGGACACAACGGGGACACAGCGGTGACACAGCGGGACACAACGGGGACACAGCGGTGACACAGCGGGACACAGCGGGAACACAACGGGACTCAGCGGGGCCACAGCGGGGGACACAGTGGGACACAGAGGGACACAGCGGAACACAGCGGGAGACACAGCAGGGGACAGCGGGGACACACAGGGGGACACAGCGGGGGACACAGCGGGACACAGCAGGGACACAGCGGGTCACAGCGGTGGACAAAGTGGGACCCAGGGGGACATAACGTGGAATACAGCGGGGACACAGCGGGACACCGCGGAGGACACAGCGGGGACACAGCGGAAACACAGGGGAGGACACAGCGGGGCACACAGCTGGACACAGCAGGACATAGTAGGGACTCAGCGGGACACAGGGGGGACACAGCAGTGACACAGCGGGACACACCGGGGACACAGCAGGACTCTGCGGGGCGACAGTGGAGGCCACAGCGGGGACACAGCGAGGGACACAGCGGGAGAGAGTAGGGACACAGAGGGGGACACAGTGGGACTCAGTGGGACACAGTGGGGGATACAGCGGGCCACAGCGGGGGACACAGCGGGGATACAGCGGGACACAGCGGCGGACACAGCGATACACAGCGGGACATAGTGGGGGACAAAGCCGGACACAGTGGGACACAGCGTGGGACACAGCGGGGACACAGCGGGACACAGCGGGACATAGGAGGACACAGTGGGGACACAGCGGGACACAGCGGGGACACAGAGGGACACAACGGGGGACACAGCGGGGACACAACGGGACACAGCGGGGACACAGTGAGGGACACAGCGGGGGACACAGTGGGACACAGCGGTGACACAGCAGGGGACACAGCGGGGGACAAGAGGGACACAGCAGGACACAGCGGGACACAGCAGGGTCCACATCGGG
The DNA here is from genome assembly GCF_000151885.1 of Dipodomys ordii. Taxonomy (NCBI): domain Eukaryota; kingdom Metazoa; phylum Chordata; class Mammalia; order Rodentia; family Heteromyidae; genus Dipodomys; species Dipodomys ordii. Next base: position 2,686 of record NW_012286211.1, read on the forward strand.
GATACAGCGGGGGACACAGCGGGGGACACAGCAGGACACAGCAGGGACACAGCGGGGACATAGCGGGACACCGCAGGACATAGTGGGGACACAGCGGGCGACACAGCAGGGACACAGTGGGGACACAGTAGGACAAAGCGTGAGACACAGCGGGGACACAGCGGGACACAGCAGGACATAGGGGGACACAGTGGGGACACAGCGGGACACAGAGGGACACAACGGGGGACACAGCGGGGACACAGTGGGACACAGCGGGGACACAGCGAGGGACATAGCGGGACACAGCAGGGACTCAGTGGGGGACACAGCGGGGGACACAGTGGGACACAGTGGTGACACAGCGATGACACAGCAGGGGACACAGCGTGGGACAGAGAGGGACACATCGAGACACAGCAAGACACAGCAGGGGACACAGAGGGGATACAGCGGGGGACACAGCTGGACACAGAGGGACACAGCTGGGACTCAGCGGGACACAGCAGGGGACAGAGCGGGGACACAGCGGGGGACAAAGAGGGGACACAGATTGCACATAGCGGGACACAGCGAGGACACAGTGGGGGACAGAGCTGGACACAGCGGGACACAGCGGGGGATACAGCGGGACACAGCGGGGACACAGCGGGGGACACAGCGGAACACAACGGGACACAGCGGGACACAGTGGGGACACAGAGGGACACAGCAAGACACAGCAGGGGACACAGCAGGGACACCGAGGGGACATAGTGGGACACAGCATGGAACACAGCGGGGACACAGCGGGGACACAGCGGGACACAGCAGGACATAGGGGGACACAGTGGGCACACAGCGGGACACAGTGGGGACACAGAGGGACACAACGGGGGACACAGTGGGGACACAGCGGGACACAGCGGGGACACAGCGAGGGACACAGCGGGAAACAGAGGTGGACACAGTGGGGGACACAGCGGGGGACACATTGGGATACAGCGGTGACACAGCGGGGACACAGCGGGGGACACAGCATGGGACAGAGAGGGACACAGCGGGACACAGAGCGACACAGCAGGAGACACAGCGGGGATACAGCGGGGGGACACAGCTGGGCACAGCGGGACACAGCAGGGACTCAGCGGGACACAGCGGGTACACTGCGGTGACACAGTGGGACAAAGCGGGGACACATCGGGACACAGCGGGGCCACAGCGGGGGACCCAGAGGGACACAGCGGAGAACACAGAGGGACACAGCGCGACACAGCGGGAGACAGAGGGGACACAGCGGGACACAGTGGGACACAGCAGAGGACACAGCAGGGGACTGCGGGGACACACCTGGGGACAACGGGGACACAGCGGGGACACAGAGGGGGACACAGCGGGGACACATCGGTGA
>NW_012286212.1:0-3504 GCF_000151885.1 Dipodomys ordii
TGGGACCCAGGGGGATATTATCGTGGAACACAGCGGGGACACATCGGGACACCGCGGAGGACACAGCGGGGACACAGCGGAAACACAGGGGAGGACACAGCGGGGCACACAGCTGGACACAGAATGACATAGCAGGGACTCAGCGGGACACAGCGGGGACACAGCAGTGACACAGTGGGACACACCGGGGACACAGCGGGACTCTGCGGGGCGACAGCGGAGGCCACAGCGGGGACACAGCGAGGGACACAGCGGGAGAGAGCGGGGACACAGAGGGGGACACAGTGGGACTCAGCGGGACACAGCGGGGGATACAGCGGGCCACAGCGGGGGACACAGCGGGGATACAGCGGGACACAGCGGCGGACACAGCGTTACACAGCGGGACATAGTGGGGGACAAAGCCGGACACAGTGGGACACAGCGTGGGACACAGCGGGGACACAGCGGGACACAGCGGGACATAGGAGGACACAGTGGGGACACAGCGGGACTCAGCGGGGGACACAGCAGGACACAGCGGGGGACACAGCGAGGACACAGTGGGACACAGCGAGGACACAGCGGGGATTCAGCAGGGACACAGAGGGGAACAAAGCGGGAACACAGCGTGACACAGCGGGACACAGCAGGTACGCAGCGGGAAACAGCGGGATACACAGCGGGGACACAGCGGGACAAAGCGGGGGACACAGCGAGGGACACAGCGGGATACAGCAGGGACACAGCGGGACACAGCGGGGAACACAGCGGGACCCAGCGGGGGACAGAGCGGGGGACACAGCTGGGACACAGCGGGACACAGCAGATCATAGGGGGACACAGCGGGGACACAGAGGGACACAGCGGGGACACAGCGGGGACACAGCGAGGGACACAGCGGGACACAGCGGGGACACAGCGGGACACAGCGGGGACACAGGGAGGGACACAGCGGGACACAGCGGGGGACACAGCGGGACACAGCGGGGGACAGAGCAGGGGACACAGTGGGACACAGCGGAACACAGCGTGGGACACAGCAGGGGACAGCGGGGACACACCAGGGGACAATGGGGACACAGCAGGAAAAAGCGGGGACACACCGGGGGACAATGGGGACACAGCAGGGACAAAGCGTGAGACACAGCAGGGAACAAAGCGGGAACACAGCATGACACAGCGGGACACAGCGGGGACACAGAGGGGACACAGCAGGACACATCGGGGACACAGTGGGACAATAGGGAACATAGCAGGGACACAGAGGGACACAGCGAGGGACACAGTGGGGGACAGCGGGGACACACCTGGGGACAACGGGGACACAGATGGGGACCCAGCGGGGACACAGCGGGTCACAGCGGGGGACACAGCGGGGGACACAGCCGGACACAGCGGGGACAAAGCGGGACACAGCGGGGACACAGCGGGGAACACATCGGGGGACACTGTGGGACACAGCGGGGGATACAGGGGGGACACAGCGGGACACAGCGGGGAACACAGCGGGGGACACAGTGGGACACAGCGGGACACAGCGGAACACAGTGGGAGACACAGCAGGGGACAGCGGGGACACAGCAGGGACACAGCGGGACACAGCAGTGGACAAAGTGGGACCCAGGGGGACATAACGTGGAACACAGCGGGGACACAGCGGGACACCGCGGAGGACACAGCGGGGACACAGCGGAAACACAGGGGAGGACACAGCGGGGCACACAGCTGGACACAGAAGGACATAGTAGGGACTCAGCGGGACACAGGGGGGACACAGCAGTGACACAGCGGGACACACCGGGGACACAGCGGGACTTTGCGGGGTAACAGCGGAGGCCACAGCGGGGACACAGCGAGGGACACAGCGGGAGAGAGTGGGGACACAGAGGGGGACACAGTGGGACTCAGTGGGACACAGTGGGGGATACAGCGGGCCACAGCGGGGGACACAGCGGGGATACAGCGGGACACAGCGGCGGACACAGCGATACACAGCGGGACATAGTGGGGGACAAAGCCGGACACAGTGGGACACAGCGTGGGACACAGCGGGGACACAGCGGGACACAGTGGGACATAGGAGGACACAGTGGGGACACAGCGGGACACAGCGGGGACACAGAGGGACACAACGGGGGACACAGCGGGGACACAACGGGACACAGCGGGGACACAGTGGGGGACACAGCGGGGGACACAGTGGGACACAGTGGTGACACAGCAGGGGACACAGCGGGGGACAAGAGGGACACAGCAGGACACAGCGGGACACAGCAGGGTCCACATCGGGGATACAGCGGGGGACACAGCGGGGGACACAGCAGGACACTGCAGGGACACAGCGGGGACATAGCGGGACACCGCAGGACATAGTGGGGACACAGCGGGCGACACAGCAGGGACACAGTGGGGACACAGTAGGACATAGCGTGAGACACAGCGGGGACACAGCGGGACACAGCAGGACATAGGGGGACACAGTGGGGACACAGCGGGACACAGAGGGACACAACGGGGGACACAGCGGGGACACAGTGGGACACAGCGGGGACACAGTGAGGGACACAGCGGGACACAGCAGGGACACAGTGGGGGACACAGCGGGGGACACAGTGGGACACAGTGGTGACACAGCGATGACACAGCAGGGGACACAGCGTGGGACAGAGAGGGACACATCGAGACACAGCAAGACACAGCAGGGGACACAGAGGGGATACAGCGGGGGACACAGCTGGACACAGAGGGACACAGCTGGGACTCAGCGGGACACAGCAGGGGACAGAGCGGGGACACAGCGGGGGACAAAGAGGGGACACAGATTGCACATAGCGGGACACAGCGAGGACACAGTGGGGGACAGAGCTGGACACAGCGGGACACAGCGGGGGATACAGCGGGACACAGCGGGGACACAGCGGGGACACAGCGGGGGACACAGCGGAACACAACGGGACACAGCAGGGGACACAGCAGGGACACCGAGGGGACATAGTGGGACACAGCATGGAACACAGCGGGGACACAGCGGGGACACAGCGGGACACAGCAGGACATAGGGGGACACAGTGGGCACACAGCGGGACACAGTGGGGACACAGAGGGACACAACGGGGGACACAGTGGGGACACAGCGGGACACAGCGGGGACACAGCGAGGGACACAGCGGGAAACAGAGGTGGACACAGTGGGGGACACAGCGGGGGACACATTGGGATACAGCGGTGACACAGCGGGGACACAGCGGGGGACACAGCATGGGACAGAGAGGGACACAGAGCGACACAGCAGGAGACACAGCGGGGATACAGCGGGGGGACACAGCTGGGCACAGCGGGACACAGCAGGGACTCAGCGGGACACAGCGGGTACACTGCGGTGACACAGCGGGACAAAGCGGGGACACATCGGGACACAGCGGGGCCACAGCGGGGGACCCAGAGGGACACAGCGGAGAACACAGAGGGACACAGCGCGACACAGCGGGAGACAGAGGGGACACAGCGGGACACAGTGGGTGA
>NW_012286213.1:0-2393 GCF_000151885.1 Dipodomys ordii
TCAGTGGGGGACACAGTTGGGGACACATCCTGTACATAGCGGTGCCAAAGCTGTATTCAGCTGTGGACTCAGTGGGGAATCTCATTGTGGGGACACTTTGGGACTCATCGGGGTATACAGGGGGGGACTCATCGGGACTCAGTGGGTATACTCAGCGGGGGTTCTCAGTGGGACTCTGCGGGACTCATCGGGAATACAGTGGGAGACTTATCAGTGTTTAGCGGGGGTACAGCAGGGACACAGCGGGACACAGCAGTGGACAAAGTGGGACCCAGGGGGACATAACGTGGAACACAGCGGGGACACAGCGGGACACCGCGGAGGACACAGCGGGGACACAGCGGAAACACAGGGGAGGACACAGCGGGGCACACAGCTGGACACAGAAGGACATAGTAGGGACTCAGCGGGACACAGGGGGGACACAGCAGTGACACAGCGGGACACACCGGGGACACAGCGGGACTCTGCGGGGTAACAGCGGAGGCCACAGCGGGGACACAGCGAGGGACACAGCGGGAGAGAGTGGGGACACAGAGGGGGACACAGTGGGACTCAGTGGGACACAGTGGGGGATACAGCGGGCCACAGCGGGGGACACAGCGGGGATACAGCGGGACACAGCGGCGGACACAGCGATACACAGCGGGACATAGTGGGGGACAAAGCCGGACACAGTGGGACACAGCGTGGGACACAGCGGGGACACAGCGGGACACAGTGGGACATAGGAGGACACAGTGGGGACACAGCGGGACACAGCGGGGACACAGAGGGACACAACGGGGGACACAGCGGGGACACAACGGGACACAGCGGGGACACAGTGGGGGACACAGCGGGGGACACAGTGGGACACAGCGGTGACACAGCAGGGGACACAGCGGGGGACAAGAGGGACACAGCAGGACACAGCGGGACACAGCAGGGTCCACATCGGGGATACAGCGGGGGACACAGCGGGGGACACAGCAGGACACAGCAGGGACACAGCGGGGACATAGCGGGACACCGCAGGACATAGTGGGGACACAGCGGGCGACACAGCAGGGACACAGTGGGGACACAGTAGGACAAAGCGTGAGACACAGCGGGGACACAGCGGGACACAGCAGGACATAGGGGGACACAGTGGGGACACAGCGGGACACAGAGGGACACAACGGGGGATACAGCGGGGGACACAGCTGGACACAGAGGGACACAGCTGGGACTCAGCGGGACACAGCAGGGGACAGAGCGGGGACACAGCGGGGGACAAAGCGGGGACACAGATTGCACATAGCGGGACACAGCGAGGACACAGTGGGGGACAGAGCTGGACACAGCGGGACACAGCGGGGACACAGCGGGGACACAGCGGGGGACACAGCGGAACACAACGGGACACAGCAGGGGACACAGCAGGGACACCGAGGGGACATAGTGGGACACAGCATGGAACACAGCGGGGACACAGCGGGGACACAGCGGGACACAGCAGGACATAGGGGGACACAGTGGGCACACAGCGGGACACAGTGGGGACACAGAGGGACACAACGGGGGACACAGTGGGGACACAGCGGGACACAGCGGGGACACAGCGAGGGACACAGCGGGAAACAGAGGTGGACACAGTGGGGGACACAGCGGGGGACACATTGGGATACAGCGGTGACACAGCGGGGACACAGCGGGGGACACAGCGTGGGACAGAGAGGGACACAGCGGGACACAGAGCGACACAGCAGGAGACACAGCGGGGATACAGCGGGGGGACACAGCTGGGCACAGCGGGACACAGCAGGGACTCAGCGGGACACAGCAGGGGACAGAGCGGGGACACAGCGGGGGACAAAGAGGGGACACATCGGGACACAGCGGGGCCACAGCGGGGGACCCAGAGGGACACAGCGGAGAACACAGAGGGACACAGCGCGACACAGCGGGAGACAGAGGGGACACAGCGGGACACAGTGGGACACAGCAGAGGACACAGCAGGGGACTGCGGGGACACACCTGGGGACAACGGGGACACAGCGGGGACACAGAGGGGGACACAGTGGGGACACATCGGGACACAGCTTGGGACACAGTGGGGACACAGCAGGACACAGCGGGGACACAATGGGGGCCTCAGCGGGGAACGCTGCGGGACACAGCGGGGGACACAGGGGGACACAGCGGGACACAGCGGAACACAGCGGGGGACACAGCAGGGGACAGCGGGGACACAGCAGGGGACAATGGGGACACAGCGGGACAAATCGGGGGACACAGCAGGGGACACAGCGGGACACAGCGGGGACACAGCGGTGGACACAGAGAGACACAAAGTGGGACACAGCGGGCCACAGCGGGACACATCGGGGGACACAGCGGGACGCAGCAGGGACACAGTGAGGACACA
>NW_012286214.1:0-33279 GCF_000151885.1 Dipodomys ordii
CCAAGGACACACCGGGGGACAAGGGGGACACATTTTTGGACACAGCGGGGGACACAGCGGGGGACACAACAGGGACAAGCAAGGACACCACGAGGACACAGCGGGACACAGCGGGGACACAGCGGGGACACAGCGGGGACACAGCGGGGATACAGAGGGGGACACAGCGGGATAGAGCGGGGACACAGAGGGGGACACAGCAGCACTCAGCGGGACACAGTGGGACACAGCAGCGGACACAGCGATACACACAGGGACATAGCGGGGGACACAGCGGGACACAGCGTGGGACACAGTGAGGGACACAGCGGGATACAGCAGGGACACAGTGAGACACAGCGGGGGACCCAGCGGGACCCAGCGGGTGACAGAGCGGGGACATAGCTGGGACACAGCGGGACACAGCGGGACATAGGGGGACACAGCGGGGACACAGCGGGACACAGCGGGGACACAGCGGGACACAACGGGCGACATAGCGGGGACACAGCGGGACACAGCGGGGACACAGCGAGGGACACAGCGGTACACAGCGGGGACACACTGGGGGACACAGCGAGGGACACAGCGGGACTCAGCGGGGGACACAGCGGGACACAGCGGGGGACACAGCGAGGACACAGTGGGACACAGTGAGGACACAGCGAGGACACAGTGGGGACACAGCGGGGAACAAAGCGGGAACACAGCGTGACAGAGCGGGACACAGCAGGTACACAGCGGGAAACAGCGGGGGACACAGCAGGACACAGCGGGACACAGCAGGGGACAGCGGGGACACACCAGGGGACAACGGGGACACAGCCGGGACAGAGAGGGGGACACAGCGGGGACACAGCGGGACACAGCAGGGGACACAGCGGGGGACACAGCTGGACACAGCGGGGACACAGCGGGGGCCTCATCGGGGGACACTGCAGGACACAGCGGGGGACACAGGGGGACACAGCGGGACACAGCGGGGGACAAAGCGGAGGACACAGCGGGACACAGCGGAACACAGCGGGGACACAGCAGGGGACAGCAGGGACACAGCAGGGAACAAGGGGGACATAGCGGGACAAAGCGGGGGACACAGCGGGGGACACAGCGGGACACAGCAGGGGACAAGCGAGGACACAGTAGGACACAACGGGACACAGTGGGGACACAGCGGTGTACACAGAGAGACACAAAGCGGGAAACAGCGGGACACAGCAGGACACAGCGGGGACACAGCGGAACACAGCGGGGGACACAGCGAGGACAGAGTGGGACACAGCGAGGACACAGTGAGGACACAGTGGGGACACAGCGGGGAACAAACGGGAACACAGCGTGACAGAGCGGGACACAGCAGGTACACAGCGGGAAACAGCGGGGGACACAGCGGGACACAGCGTGGGACATAACGGGGACACAGCGGTGTCACAGTGGGGGACAAAGCGGGGACACAGCTGGACATAGCGGGACACAGCGGGACACAGTGGGGGACACAGCAGGGGACAGCAAGGACACACCGGGGGACAAAGGAGACACAGCGGGACACAGCGGGGGACACAGCGGGGGACACAACAGGACACAGCAGGGGCCAAGCGAGGACACAGCGGGACACAGCGGGAACACATCGGGGACACAGCGGGGACACAGCGGGACACAGAGGGGGACACAGCAGGATAGAGCGGGGACACAGAGGGGGACACAGCGGCACTCATCGGGACACAGAGGGCGACACAGCGGGACACAGCGGGGGACACAGTGGGGACACAGCGAGACACAGCGGCGGACACAGCGATACACAGCGGGACATAACGGGGGACACATCGGGACACAGCGGGGGACACAGCGAGGGACACAGCGGGATACAGCGGGGACACAGTGAGACACAGCGGGGGACCCAGCGGGACCCAGCGGGGGACAGAAGCGGGGGACACAGGTGGGACACAGCGGGACACAGCGGGACATAGGGGGACACAGCGGGAAACAGCAGGGACACAGAGGGACACAACGGACGACATAGCGGGGACACAGTGGGACACAGCGGGGACACAGCGGGACACAGCGGGGACACAGTGGGGGACATAGCGAGGGACACAGCGGGACAGAGCGGTGACACAGCAGGGACACAGTGGGGGACACAGCGGGGATACAGCGGGGGACACAGCTGGACACAGCGGGACACAGCAGGGACTCAGTGGGACACAGCGGGGACACTGAGGTGACACAGCGGGACAGAGCAGGGACACAGCAAGCCACAGCAGGTCCACAGCGGGGGACCCAGAGGGACACAGCGAAGAACACAGAGGGACACAGCGGGACACAGTGGGCGACAGAGGGGATACAGCGGAACACAGCGGGACATAGCGGGGGACACAGCAAGGGACAGCGGGGACACACCGGGGGACAATGAGGACACAGCAGGACAAAGCGGGGGACACAGCGGGGGACACAGCGGGAAACAGCAGGGGACAGAGCAGGGGATAGAGCGGGACACAGCAGGGGACAAGTGAGGACACAGCGGAACACAGCGGGGACACAGCGGGGACACAGCGGGGACAGAGCGGGGGACACAGCGGGACAGAGCGGGGACACAGAGAGGGACACAGCAGGACTCAGCGGGATACATCGGGGGACACAGCGGGACACATCGGGGGACACAGCGGGACACAGCGGGACACAGCGGCGGACACAGCGATACACAGCAGGACATAGCAGGGGACACAGCCGGACACAGCAGGGGACACAGCGGGGGACACAGCGGGGACAAAGCGGGGCACCGCGGGGGACACAGCGGGGACACAGCGTTGGACAAAGAGGGGACACAGCTTGGACATAGCGGGACACTGCGAGGACACAGCAGGGGACACAGCTGGACACAGCGGGACACAGCAGGGACACAGAGGTGGACACAGCGGGGACACATTGGGACACAGCGGGGACACAGCGGGAGACACAGCGGAACACAGCAGGACACAGCGGGACACAGCGGGAGACACAGAGGTGGACACAGCGGGGACACAGTGGGACACAGCATGTGACACAGCGGGGACAAAGCGGGACACAGCAGGACAAAGGAGGACACAGTGGGGACACAGCGGGACACAGCGGGGGACACAGCGGGTGACACAGCAGGACACAGCGGGGACACAGCGGGGACACAGCGGGACACAGCAGGACATAGTGGGGACACAGCGGGCGACACAGCAGGGACACAGAGGGGACACAGTGGGACACAGCGTGGGACACAGCGGGGATACAGCAGGGACACAGCGGGACACAGCAGGACATAGGGGGACACAGTGGGGACACAGCAGGACACAGCGGGTCACAGAGGGACACAAGGGAGGACAGAGCGGGGGCACAGCGGGACACAGCGGGGACACATCGAGGGACACAGCGCGACACAGCAGGGACCCAGTGGGGGACACAGCTGGGGACACAGTGGGACACAGCGGTGACACAGCGGGGACACAGCGGGGGACACAGCGTGGGACAGAGAGGGACACATCGAGACACAGCGGGACACAGCAGGGGACACAGAGGGGATACAGCGGGGGACACAGCTGGACACAGCGGGACACAGCAGGGACTCAGCGGGACACAGCGGGTACACTGCGGTGACACAGGGGGACACAGCTGGGACACAGCGGGACACAGCGGGGGACAGAGCGGGGACACAGCGGGGGACAAAGAGGGGACACAGATTGCACATACCGGGACACAGCGAGGACACAGCGGGGGACAGAGATGGACACAGCGAGACACAGCGGGGACACAGAGGTGGACACAGGGGGGACACAGCGGGACACAGCGGGACACAGCGGGGACACAGCGGTACACAGCGGGACACAGCGGGACACAGCAGGGGACACAGCAGGGACACAGAGGGGACACAGTGGGACACAGCGTGGAACACAGCGGGGACACAGTGGGCACACAGCGGGACACAGCGGGGACACAGAGGGACACAACGAGGGACACAGCGGGGACAAAGCAGGACACAGCGGGGACACAGCGAGGGACACAGCGGGACACAGCGGGGACACAGTGGGGGACACAGCGGGGGACACAGTGGGACACAGCGGTGACACAGCGGGGACACAGCAGGGGATACAGCATGGGACAGAGAGGGACACAGCGGGACACAGCGGGACACAGCAGGGGACACAGCGGGGATACAGCGGGGGACACAGCTGGACACAGCGGGACACAGCAGGGACTCAGCGGGACACAGCTGGTACACTGTGGTGACACAGCGAGACACAGCTGGGACACAGCGGGTACACTGCGGTGACACAGCGGGACACAGCTGGGACACAGCGGGACACAGCGGGGGACAGAGCGGGTACACAGCAGGGGACAAAGAGGGGACACATCTTGCACATAGCGGGACACAGCGAGGACACAGCGGGGGACAGAGCTGGACACAGCGGGACACAGCGGGGACACAGAGGTTTACACAGCGGGGACACAGCGGGACAAAGCAGGGGATACAGCGGGACACATCGGGACACAGCGGGGACACAGCGGGGGCCACAGCGGAACACAGCGGACACAGCGGGACACAGCAGGGGACACAGCAGGGACACAGAGGGGACACAGTGGGACACAGCGTGGAACACAGCGGGGACACAGTGGGCACACAGCGGGACACAGCGGGGACACAGAGGGACACAACGGGGGACACAGCGGGGACACAGTGGGACACAGCGGGGACACAGCGAGGGACACAGCGGGACACAGCGGGGACACAATGGGGAACACAGCGAGGGACACAGTGGGACACAGCGGTGACACAGCGGGGACACAGCGGGGGACACAGCATGGGACAGAGAGGGACACAGCGGGACACAGCGGGACACAGCAGGGGACACAGCGCGGATACAGCAGGGGACACAGCTGGACACAGCGGGACACAGCAGGGACTCAGCGGGACACAGCTGGTACACTGTGGTGACACAGCGGGACACAGCGGGGACACATCGGGACACAGCGGGGCCACAGCGGGGGACCCAGAGGGACACAGCGGAGAACACAGAGGGACACAGCGGGACACAGCGGGGGACAGAGGGGACACAGCGGGACACAGCGGGACACAGCGGGGGACACAGCAGGGGACAACGGGGACACAGCGGGGACACAGAGGGGGACACAGCGGGGACACAGCGCGACACAGCAGGGGACACAGCGGGGGACACAGCAGGACACAGCGGGGACACAAAAGGGGGCCTCAGCGGGGAACACTGCGGGACACAGCGGGGGACACAGGGGGACACAGCAGGACACAGCGGGGGACACAGCGGGGGACACAGCGAGACACAGCGAAACACAGTGGGGGACACAGCAGGGTACAGCGGGGATACAGCAGGGGACAATGGGGACACAGCGGGACAAAGCGGGGGACAGTGGGACACAGTAGGGGACAAGCGAGGACACAGTGGGACACAGCGGGACACAGCGGAGACATAGCGGTGGACACAGAGAGACACAAAGGGGGACACAGCGGGCCACATCGGGACACAGCGGGGGACATAGCGGGACACAGAGGGGGACACAGCGAGGACACAGTGGGACACAGCGAGGACACAGCGGGGAAACAGCGGGGACACAGCAGGGAACAAAGCGGGAACACAGCGTTACACAGCGGGACACAGCAGGTACATAGCGGGAAACAGCGAGGGACACAGCGGGGGACAGCAAGGACACACCGGGGGACAAGGGGGACACAGCGGGACACAGTGGGGGACACAGCAGGGGACACAACAGGACAGAGCAGGGGCCAAGCGAGGTCACAGCGGGACACAGCGGGGACACAGCGGGGACACAGCGGGGGACACAGCGGGATAGAGCGGGGACACAGAGGGGGACACAGCGGCACTCAGAGGGACACAGAGGGCGACAAAGCGGGACACAGCGGGGGATACAGCGGGGACACAGCGGGACACAGCGGCGGACACAGCAATACACAGCCGGACATAGCGAGGGACACAGCGGGACACAGCGGGGGACACAGCGAGGGACACAGCGGGATACAGCAGGGACACAGGGGGACACAGTGGGAGACACAGCGGGACACAGCGGGGGACAGAGTGGGGGACAGCGGGGACACAGCGGGACACAGCAGAGACACAGCGGAACACAGTGGGACACAGCGGGAACACAGCAGGGACACAGTGGGGACACAGCGGGGACACAGCGGGGACACAGCGAGGACACAGCAGGACACAGCGGGACATAATGGGGACACAGCGGCGGACACAGCGGGGGACAGCGGGGACAAACCTGGGAACAATGGGGACACAGCGGGGACACAGAGGGGGACACAGTGGAGAACAGAAGGGACACAGCGGGGGACAATGGGGACACAGCGGGACACAATGGGGGACAGAGCAGGGGATAGAGCGGGACACAGCAGGGGACAAGCGAGGACACAGCGGGACGCAGCGGGGACACAGCGGGGGACACAGCGGGACAGAGCTGGGACACAGAGGGGGACACAGCAGGATTCAGCGGGACACATCGGGGGACAAAGCAGGACACAGCGGGAGACACAGCAGGGACACAGCGGGACACAGCGGAACACAGCGGCGGACACAGCAGGGGACGGCGGGGACACAACGGGGGACAAGAGGGACACAGCGGAACAAAGCGGGGGACACAGCGGGACACAGCAGGGGACAAGCGAGGACACAGTGGGACACAGCGGGACACAGAGGGGACACAGTGGTGGACACAGAGAGACACAAAGGGGGACACAGCGGGACTCAGCGGGGGACACAGCGGGACACAGCGGAGGACACAGCGAGGACACAGTGGGACTCAGCGGGGACACAGCGGGAACACAGCGGGACACAGCGGGACACAGCGGGGATACAGTGGGGACACAGCGGGGACACAGCGAGGGACACAGCGAGGACACAGCAGGACACAACAGGGACAGAGTGGGACACAGCGTGGGACACAGCGGGGACACAGCGGGGACACAGAGGTGGACACAGGGGGACACAGCGGGACACAGCGGGGACACAGTGGGGGACACAATGGAACACAGCAGGACACACCGGGATACAGCGGGGGACACAGCGGGGACACAGTGGGACACAGCGTGGGACACAGAGGGGACACAGCGGGACACAGCAGGACATAGGAGGACACAGTGGGGACACAGCGGGACACAGCGGGGACACAGCAGTGACACAGCGGGACACACCGGGGACACAGTGGGGGACACAGCGGAGGACACAGTGGGACACTGCGGTGACACAGTGGGGACACAGCGGGGGACACAGCGGGGGACAACAGAGACAGAGCGGGACACAGTGGGTCACAGCAGGGTCCACAGCGGGGATACAGCGGGGGACACAGCGGGGGACACAGCAGGACACAGCGGGGACACAGCGGGGACATAGCGGGACACCGCAGGACATAGTGGGGACACAGCAGGCGACACAGCAGGGACACAGCGGGGACACAGTGGGACACAGCGTGGGACACAGCGGGGACAGAGCAGGGACACAGCGGGACACAGCAGGACATAGGGGGACACAGTGGGGACACAGCGGGACACAGAGGGACACAGCGGGGACACAGCAAGGGACACAGCAGGACACAGCGGGGACACAGCGAGGGACAAAGCGGGACACAGCGGGGACACAGTGGGGGACACAGCAGGGGACACAGTGGGACACAGCGGTGACACAGCGATGACACAGAGGGGGACACAGCGTGGGACAGAGAGGGACACATCGAGACACAGCGGGACACAGCAGGGGACACAGAGGGGTAAAGCGGGGGACACAGCTGGACACAGTGGGACACAGCAGGGACTCAGCGGGACACAGCGGGTACACTGCGGTGACACAGCGGGACACAGTTGGGACACAGCGGGACACAGCGGGGGCAGAGCAGGGACACAGCGGGGGACAAAGAGGGGACACAGATTGCACATAGCGGGACACAGCGAGGACACAGCGGGGGACAGAGCTGGACACAGCGGGGCACAGCGTGGACACAGAGGTGGACACAGCAGGGACACAGCGGGACACAGCGGGGGATACAGCGGGACACAGCGGGACACAGTGGGGACACAGCGGGGGACACAGCAGAACACAGCGGGACACAGCGGGACACAGCAGGAGACACAGCAGGGACACAGAGGGGACACAGTGGGACACAGCGTGGAACACAGCGGAGACACAGCGGGGACACAGCGGGACACAGCAGGACATAGGGGGACACAGCGGGGACACAGCAGGACACAGCGGGGGATACAACGGGACACAGCGGGACACAGCGGGGACACAGAGGGGGACACAGCGGAACACAGCGGGACACAGCGGGACACAGCAGGGGACACAGCAGGGACACAGAGGGGACACAGTGGGACACAGCGTGGAACACAGCGAGGACACAGTGGGCACACAGCGGGACACAGCGGGGACACAGAGGGACACAACGGGGGACACAGTGGGGACACAGCGGGACACAGCTGGACACAGCGAAGGACACAGCGGGACACAGCGGGGACACAGTGGGGGACACAGCGGGGGACACAGTGGGACACAGAGGTGACACAGCAGGGATACAGCGGGGGACACAGCATGGGACAGAGAGGGACACAGCGGGACACAGCGGGACACAGCAGGGGACACAGCGGGGATACAGCGGGGGACACAGCTGGACACAGCGGGACACAGCAGGGACTCAGCGGGACGCAGCTGGTACACTGCGGTGACACAGAGGGACAAAGCGGGGACACATCGGGACACAGCGGGGCCACAGCGGGGGACCCAGAGGGATACAGCGGAAAACACAGAGGGACACAGCGGGACACAGCGGGGGACAGAGAGGACACAGCGGGACACAGTGGGACACAGCGGGACACAGCGGGGGACACAGCAGGGGACTGCGGGGACACACCTGGGGACAACGGGGACACAGCGGGGACACAGAGGGGGACACAGCGGGGACACAGCGGGACAAAGCAGGGGACAGCGTGGGGACACAGCAGGACACTGCGGGGACACAATGGGGGCCTCAACGGGGAACACTGCGGGACACAGCGGGGGACACAAGGGGACACAGCGGGACACAGCGGGGGACACAGCGGGGGACACAGTGGGAAACAGCGGAACACAGCGGGGGACACAGCAGGGGACAGCGGGGACACAGCGGGGGACAATGGGGACACAGCGAGACAAAGCGGGGGACACAGCGGGGGACACAGCGGGACACAGCAGGGGACAAGCGAGGACACAGTGGGACACAGCGGGACACAGCGGGGACACAGCGGTGGACACAGAGAGACACAAAGGGGGCCACAGCGGGCCACAGCAGGGCACAGCAGGGGACACAGCGGGACACAGCGGGGGACACAGCGAGGACACAGTGGGACACAGCGAGGACACAGCGGGGAAACAGCGGGGACACAGCGGGGAACAAAGCGGGAACACAGCATGACACAGCGGGACACAGCAGGTACACAGCGGGAAACAGCTGGGGACACAGCGGGACACAGCAGGGGACACAACGGGGACACAGCGTTGTCACAGTGGGGGACACAGCGGGGACACAGCGGGACATAGCGGGACACAGCGGGACACAGCGGGGGACACAGCGGGGGACAGCAAGGACACACCGGGGGACAAGGGGGACACAGTGGGACACAGCGGGGGCAGAGCGGGGGACACAACAGGACACAGCAGGGGACAGAGCGGGGGACACAACAGGACACAGCAGGGGCCAAGCGAGGACACAGCAGGACACAGCGGGGACACAGCGGGGGACACAGTGGGATAGAGCGGGGACACAGAGGGGGACACAGCGGCACTCAGAGGGACACAGAGGGCGACACAGCGGGACACAGCGGGGGATACAGCGGGGACACAGCAGGACACAGCGGCGGACACAGCGATACACAGCGGGACATAGCGGGGGACACAGCGGGACACAGCGGGGGACACAGCGAGGTAAAGAGCGGGATACATCAGGGACAGAGGGGGACACAGCGGGAGACACAGCGGGACACAGCAAGGACAAAGCGTGAGACACAGCGGGGAACAAAGCGGGAACACAGCGTGACACAGCGGGACAACAGCGGGGACACAGAGGGGACACAGCAGGACACATCGGGGACACAGCGGGACACATCGGGGACATAGCAGGGACACAGGGACATAGCGAGGGACACAGCGGGGGACAGCGGGGACACACCTGGGGACAATGGGGACACAGCGGGGACACAGTGGGACCCAGCGGGTCACAGCGGGGACACAGCGGGACACAGAGGCGGACAAAGCGATACACAGCGGGACATAGTGGGGGACGAAGCAGGACACAGTGGGACACAGCGTGGACACAGCGGGGACACAGCGGGACAGAGCGGGACATAGGAGGACACAGTGGGGACACAGCGGAACACAGCGGGGACACAGCGGGACACAGCAGAGGACACAGCGAGGACACAGCAGGATACAGCAGGACATAATGGGTACACAGTGGGGGACACAGCGTGGGACAGCGGGGACACACCTGGGAACAATGGGGACACAGCGGGGACACAGAGGGGGACACAGTGGGGACAGAAGGGACACAGCGGGGGACCATGGGGACACAGGGGGAAACAACGGGGGACAGAGCAGGGGATAGAGCGGGACAAAGCAGGGGACAAGCGAGGATACAGCGGGACGCAGCGGGGACACAGCGGGGATACAGCGGGGACACAGTGGGGGACACAGCAGGACAGAGCGGGGACACAGAGGGGGACACAGCGAAACTCAGCGGGACACATCAGGGGACACAGCAGGACACAGCAAGGGACACAGCGGGGACACAGTTGGACACAGCAGAACACAGTGAGGGACACAGCAGGGAACAGCGGGGACACAGCGGGGGACAAGAGGGAAACAGCGGAACAAAATGGGGGACACAGCGGGGGACACAGCGGGACACAGCAGGGGACAAGCGAGGACACAGTGGGACACAGCGGGACACAGAGGGGACACAGCGGTGGACACAGAGAGACACAAAGGGGGACACAGCGGGACACAGCGGGACTCAGCGGGGGACACAGCGGGACACAGTGGGGGACACAGCGAGGACACAGTGGGACACAGCGAGGACACAGCGGGGACACAGCAGGGACACAGAGGGGAACAAAGCAGGAACACAGCGTGACACAGCGGGACACAGCAGGTACACAGCGGGAAATAACGGGGGACACAGCGAGGGACACAGCGGGATACAGCAGGGACACAGCGGGACACAGCGGGGAACACAGCGGGACCCAGCGGGGGACAGAGCCGGGGACACAGCTGGGACACAGCGGGACACAGCAGATCATAGGGGGATACAGCGGGGACACAGCGGGACACAGCGGGGACACAGCGGGGACACAGCGAGGGACACAGCGGGACACAGCGGGGACACAGCAGGGACACAGGGAGGGACACAGCGGGACACAGCGGGGACACAGTGGCGGACACAGCGGGGGACACAGCGGGGACACAGTGGCGGACACAGTCGGGGACACAGCGGGACAGAGCCGTGACACAGCGGGGACACAGCGGGGGACACAGCGGGACACAGCGGGGGACAGAGCAGTGGACACAGCGGGACACAGCGGAACACAGCGGGGGACACAGCAGGGGACAGCGGGGACACTCCGGGGAACAATGGGGACACAGCAGGACAAAGCGGGCGGCACAGCGGGGGACACAGCGGGACACAGCAGGGACAAAGCGTGAGACACAGCGGGGAACAAAGCGGGAACACAGCGTGACACAGCGGGACAACAGCGGGGACACAGAGGGGACACAGCAGAACACATCGGGGACACAGCGGGACACATCGGGGACATAGCAGGGACACAGAGGGACACAGCGAGGGACACAGTGGGGGACAGCGGGGACACACCTGGGGACAATGGGGACACAGCGGGGACACAGAGGGGGACCCAGCGGGGACACAGCGGGTCACAGTAGGGGACACAGCGGGGGACACAGCCGGACACAGCGGGGACAAAGCGGGACACAGCGGGGACACAGCGGGGGACACATCGGGGGACACTGTGAGACACAGCGGGGGATACAGGGGGACACAGCGGGACACAGCGGGGAACACAGCGGGGGACACAGCGGGACAGCGGGGACACAGCGGAGGACACAGCGGGGATAGAGCGGGGGACACAGCGGGGGACAGAGCGGGTGACACAGCTGGACACAGCGGGACACAATAGGGACACAGCGGGACACAACGGGGACACAGCGGTGACACAGCGGGACACAGCGGGAACACAACGGGACTCAGCGGGGCCACAGCGGGGGACACAGTGGGACACAGAGGGACACAGCGGAACACAGCAGGAGACACAGCAGGGGACAGCGGGGACACACAGGGGGACACAGCGGGGGACACAGCGGGACACAGCAGGGACACAGCGGGTCACAGCGGTGGACAAAGTGGGACCCAGGGGGACATAACGTGGAACACAGCGGGGACACAGCGGGACACCACGGAGGACACAGCGGGGACACAGCGGAAACACAGGGGAGGACACAGCGGGGCACACAGCTGGACACAGAAGGACATAGCAGGGACTCAGCGGGACACAGCGGGGACACAGCAGTGACACAGTGGGACACACCAGGGACACAGCGGGACTCTGCGGGGCGACAGCGGAGGCCACAGCGGGGACACAGCGAGGGACACAGCAGGAGAGAGCGGGGACACAGAGGGGGACACAGTGGGACTCAGCGGGACACAGTGGGGGATACAGCGGGCCACAGCAGGGGACACAGCGGGGATACAGCGGGACACAGCGGCGGACACAGCGATACACAGCGGGACATAGTGGGGGACAAAGCCGGACACAGTGGGACACAGCGTGGGACACAGCGGGGACACAGCGGGACACAGCGGGACATAGGAGGACACAGTGGGGACACAGCGGGACTCAGCGGGGGACACAGCGGGACACAGCGGGGGACACAGCGAGGACACAGTGGGACACAGCGAGGACACAGCGGGGACTCAGCAGGGACACAGAGGGGAACAAAGCGGGAACACAGCGTGACACAGCGGGACACAGCAGGTACGCAGCGGGAAACAGCGGGATACACAGGGGGGACACAGCGGGACAAAGCTGGGGACACAGCGAGGGACACAGCGGGATACAGCAGGGACACAGCGGGACACAGCGGGGAACACAGCGGGACCCAGCGGGGGACAGAGCGGGGGACACAGCTGGGACACAGCGGGACACAGCAGATCATAGGGGGACACAGCGGGGACACAGCGGGACACAGCGGGGACACAGCGGGGGACACAGCGGGATAGAGCGGGGACACAGAGGGGGACACAGCGGGGGACAGAGCAGGGGACACAGTGGGACACAGCGGAACACAGCATGGGACACAGCAGGGGACAGCGGGGACACACCAGGGGACAATGGGGACACAGCAGGACAAAGCGGGGACACACCGGGGGACAATGGGGACACAGCAGGGACAAAGCGTGAGACACAGCAGGGAACAAAGCGGGAACACAGCATGACACAGCGGGACACAGCGGGGACACAGAGGGGACACAGCAGGACACATCGGGGACACAGTGGGACAATAGGGAACATAGCAGGGACACAGAGGGACACAGCGAGGGACACAGTGGGGGACAGCGGGGACACACCTGGGGACAACGGGGACACAGCGGGGACACAGATGGGGACCCAGCGGGGACACAGCGGGTCACAGCGGGGGACACAGCGGGGGACACAGCCGGACACAGCGGGGACAAAGCGGGACACAGCGGGGACACAGCGGGGGACACATCGGGGGACACTGTGAGACACAGCGGGGGATACAGGGGGACACAGCGGGACACAGCGGGGAACACAGCGGGGGACACAGCGGGACAGCGGGGACACAGCGGAGGACACAGCGGGGATAGAGCGGGGGACACAGCGGGGGACAGAGCGGGTGACACAGCTGGACACAGCGGGACACAATAGGGACACAGCGGGACACAACGGGGACACAGCGGTGACACAGCGGGACACAGCGGGAACACAACGGGACTCAGCGGGGCCACAGCGGGGGACACAGTGGGACACAGAGGGACACAGCGGAACACAGCGGGAGACACAGCAGGGGACAGCGGGGACACACAGGGGGACACAGCGGGGGACACAGCGGGACACAGCAGGGACACAGCGGGTCACAGCGGTGGACAAAGTGGGACCCAGGGGGACATAACGTGGAACACAGCGGGGACACAGCGGGACACCGCGGAGGACACAGCGGGGACACAGCGGAAACACAGGGGAGGACACAGCGGGGCACACAGCTGGACACAGAAGGACATAGCAGGGACTCAGCGGGACACAGCGGGGACACAGCAGTGACACAGTGGGACACACCGGGGACACAGCGGGACTCTGCGGGGCGACAGCGGAGGCCACAGCGGGGACACAGCGAGGGACACAGCAGGAGAGAGCGGGGACACAGAGGGGGACACAGTGGGACTCAGCGGGACACAGCGGGGGATACAGTGGGCCACAGCAGGGGACACAGCGGGGATACAGCGGGACACAGCTGCGGACACAGCGATACACAGCGGGACATAGTGGGGGACAAAGCCGGACACAGTGGGACACAGCGTGGGACACAGCGGGGACACAGCGGGACACAGCGGGACATAGGAGGACACAGTGGGGACACAGCGGGACTCAGCGGGGGACACAGCGGGACACAGCGGGGGACACAGCGAGGACACAGTGGGACACAGCGAGGACACAGCGGGGACTCAGCAGGGACACAGAGGGGAACAAAGCGGGAACACAGCGTGACACAGCGGGACACAGCAGGTACGCAGCGGGAAACAGCGGGATACACAGCGGGGACACAGCGGGACAAAGCTGGGGACACAGCGAGGGACACAGCGGGATACAGCAGGGACACAGCGGGACACAGCGGGGAACACAGCGGGACCCAGCGGGGGACAGAGCGGGGGACACAGCTGGGACACAGCGGGACACAGCAGATCATAGGGGGACACAGCGGGGACACAGAGGGACACAGCGGGGACACAGCGAGGGACACAGCGGGACACAGCGGGGACACAGCGGGACACAGCGGGGACACAGGGAGGGACA
Organism: Dipodomys ordii; assembly: GCF_000151885.1. Taxonomy (NCBI): domain Eukaryota; kingdom Metazoa; phylum Chordata; class Mammalia; order Rodentia; family Heteromyidae; genus Dipodomys; species Dipodomys ordii. Next base: position 15,128 of record NW_012286214.1, read on the forward strand.
CAGCAGGACACAGCGGGGGACACAGCGGGACACAGCGGGGGACAGAGCAGGGGACACAGTGGGACACAGCGGAACACAGCATGGGACACAGCAGGGGACAGCGGGGACACACCAGGGGACAATGGGGACACAGCAGGACAAAGCGGGGACACACCGGGGGACAATGGGGACACAGCAGGGACAAAGCGTGAGACACAGCAGGGAACAAAGCGGGAACACAGCATGACACAGCGGGACACAGCGGGGACACAGAGGGGACACAGCAGGACACATCGGGGACACAGTGGGACAATAGGGAACATAGCAGGGACACAGAGGGACATAGCGAGGGACACAGTGGGGGACAGCGGGGACACACCTGGGGACAACGGGGACACAGCGGGGACACAGATGGGGACCCAGCGGGGACACAGCGGGTCACAGCGGGGGACACAGCGGGGGACACAGCCGGACACAGCGGGGACAAAGCGGGACACAGCGGGGACACAGCGGGGAACACATCGGGGGACACTGTGGGACACAGCGGGGGATACAGGGGGGACACAGCGGGACACAGCGGGGAACACAGCGGGGGACACAGTGGGACACAGCGGGACACAGCGGAACACAGTGGGAGACACAGCAGGGGACAGCGGGGACACAGCAGGGACACAGCGGGACACAGCAGTGGACAAAGTGGGACCCAGGGGGACATAACGTGGAACACAGCGGGGACACAGCGGGACACCGCGGAGGACACAGCGGGGACACAGCGGAAACACAGGGGAGGACACAGCGGGGCACACAGCTGGACACAGCAGGACATAGTAGGGACTCAGCGGGACACAGGGGGGACACAGCAGTGACACAGCGGGACACACCGGGGACACAGCGGGACTCTGCGGGGCAACAGCGGAGGCCACAGCGGGGACACAGCGAGGGACACAGCGGGAGAGAGTGGGGACACAGAGGGGGACACAGTGGGACTCAGTGGGACACAGTGGGGGATACAGCGGGCCACAGCGGGGGACACAGCGGGGATACAGCGGGACACAGCGGCGGACACAGCGATACACAGCGGGACATAGTGGGGGACAAAGCCGGACACAGTGGGACACAGCGTGGGACACAGCGGGGACACAGCGGGACACAGTGGGACATAGGAGGACACAGTGGGGACACAGCGGGACACAGCGGGGACACAGAGGGACACAACGGGGGACACAGCGGGGACACAACGGGACACAGCAGGGACACAGTGGGGGACACAGCGGGGGACACAGTGGGACACAGCGGTGACACAGCAGGGGACACAGCGGGGGACAAGAGGGACACAGCAGGACACAGCGGGACACAGCAGGGTCCACATCGGGGATACAGCGGGGGACACAGCGGGGGACACAGCAGGACACAGCAGGGACACAGCGGGGACATAGCGGGACACCGCAGGACATAGTGGGGACACAGCGGGCGACACAGCAGGGACACAGTGGGGACACAGTAGGACAAAGCGTGAGACACAGCGGGGACACAGCGGGACACAGCAGGACATAGGGGGACACAGTGGGGACACAGCGGGACACAGAGGGACACAACGGGGGACACAGCGGGGACACAGTGGGACACAGCGGGGACACAGCGAGGGACACAGCGGGACACAGCAGGGACACAGTGGGGGACACAGCGGGGGACACAGTGGGACACAGTGGTGACACAGCGATGACACAGCAGGGGACACAGCGTGGGACAGAGAGGGACACATCGAGACACAGCAAGACACAGCAGGGGACACAGAGGGGATACAGCGGGGGACACAGCTGGACACAGAGGGACACAGCTGGGACTCAGCGGGACACAGCAGGGGACAGAGCGGGGACACAGCGGGGGACAAAGAGGGGACACAGATTGCACATAGCGGGACACAGCGAGGACACAGTGGGGGACAGAGCTGGACACAGCGGGACACAGCGGGGGATACAGCGGGACACAGCGGGGACACAGCGGGGACACAGCGGGGGACACAGCGGAACACAGCGGGACACAGCAGGGGACACAGCAGGGACACCGAGGGGACATAGTGGGACACAGCATGGAACACAGCGGGGACACAGCGGGGACACAGCGGGACACAGCAGGACATAGGGGGACACAGTGGGCACACAGCGGGACACAGTGGGGACACAGAGGGACACAACGGGGGACACAGTGGGGACACAGCGGGACACAGCGGGGACACAGCGAGGGACACAGCGGGAAACAGAGGTGGACACAGTGGGGGACACAGCGGGGGACACATTGGGATACAGCGGTGACACAGCGGGGACACAGCGGGGGACACAGCATGGGACAGAGAGGGACACAGCGGGACACAGAGCGACACAGCAGGAGACACAGCGGGGATACAGCGGGGGGACACAGCTGGGCACAGCGGGACACAGCAGGGACTCAGCGGGACACAGCGGGTACACTGCGGTGACACAGCGGGACAAAGCGGGGACACATCGGGACACAGCGGGGCCACAGCGGGGGACCCAGAGGGACACAGCGGAGAACACAGAGGGACACAGCGCGACACAGCGGGAGACAGAGGGGACACAGCGGGACACAGTGGGACACAGCAGAGGACACAGCAGGGGACTGCGGGGACACACCTGGGGACAACGGGGACACAGCGGGGACACAGAGGGGGACACAGTGGGGACACATCGGGACACAGCTTGGGACACAGTGGGGACACAGCAGGACACAGCGGGGACACAATGGGGGCCTCAGCGGGGAACGCTGCGGGACACAGCGGGGGACACAGGGGGACACAGCGGGACACAGCGGAACACAGCGGGGGACACAGCAGGGGACAGCGGGGACACAGCAGGGGACAATGGGGACACAGCGGGACAAATCGGGGGACACAGCAGGGGACACAGCGGGACACAGCGGGGACACAGCGGTGGACACAGAGAGACACAAAGTGGGACACAGCGGGCCACAGCGGGACACATCGGGGGACACAGCGGGACGCAGCAGGGACACAGCGAGGACACAGTGGGACACAGCGAGGACACAGCGGGGAAACAGCGGGGACACAGCGGGGACACAGCGGGGAACAAAGCGGGAACACAGCGTGACACAGCGGGACACAGCAGGTACACAGCGGGAAACAGCGGGGGACACAGCGGGACACAGCGGGGGACACAACGAGGACACAGCGGTGTCACAGTGGGGGACACAGCGGGGACACAGCGAGACATAGCGGGACACAGCGGGACACAGCGGGGGACACAGCAGGGGACAGCAAGGACACACCGGGGGACAAGGGGGACACAGCGAGACACAGCGGGGGACAGAGCAGGGGACACAACAGGACACAGCAGGGGCCAAGCGAGGACACAGCGGGACACAGCGGGGACACAGCGGGGACACAGCGGGGGACACAGCGGGATAGAGCGGGGACACAGAGGGGCACACAGGGGCACTCAGAGGGACACAGAGGGCGACACAGCGGGACACAGCGGGGGATACAGCAGGGACACAGCGGGACACAGTGGCGGACACAGCGACACACAGCGGGATATAGCGGGGGACACAGCGGGACACAGCGGGGGACACAGCAAGGGAAAGAGCGGGATACAGCAGGGACACAGGGGGACACAGCGGGAGACACAGCGGGACACACCGGGAGACACAGTGGGGGGACAGCGGGGACAAAGCGGGACACAGCGGGGGACACTACAGGGACACAGCGGGGACACAGCGGGACACAGCGGGAACACAGCAGGGACACAGCGGGACAGAGTGGAGACACAGCGGGACACAGCGGGGACACAGCGGGTATACAGCGGGACACAGCGTGGGACACAGGAGGACACAGCGGGATACAGTGAGGACACAGCGGGACACAGCGGGACATAGCAGGGACACAGCGGGGACACAGCGGGGGACACAGCGGGGACACAGCGGGACACAGCGGGACACAGCGAGGACACAGCGGGGACACAGCGGGACACAGCGGGACACAGCGGGGACACAGCGGGGACACAGCGGGGACAAAGCGGGGGACACAGCGAGGACACAGCGGGACATAATGGGTACACAGCGGGGGACACAGCGGAGGACAGCGGGGACACACCTGGGAACAATGGGGACACAGCGGGGACACAGAGGGGGACACAGTGGGGGACAGAAGGGACACAGCGGGGGACAACGGGGACACAGCGGGACACAACGGGGGACAGAGCAGGGGATAGAGCGGGACACAGCAGGGGACAAGGGAGGACACAGCGGGACGCAGCGGGGACACAGCGGGGACACAGCGGGGGACACAACGGGACAGAGCGGGGGCACAGAGGGGGACACAGCGAAACTCAGCGGGACACATCGGGGGACACAGCAGGACACAGCGGGGGACACAGCGGGGACACAGCGGGACACAGAAGAACACAGCGGGGGACACAGCAGTGGACAGCGGGGACACAGTGGGGGACAAGAGGGACACAGCGGAACAAAGCGGGGGACACAGCGGGGGACAAGCGAGGACACAGTGGGACACAGCGGGACACAGAGGGGACACAGCGGTGGACACAGAGAGACACAAAGGGGGACACAGCGGGACAGAGCGGGACTCAGCGGGGGACACAGCGGGACACAGCGGGGGACACAGCGAGGACACAGTGGGACACAGCGAGGACACAGCGGGGACACAGCGGGGACACAGAGGGGAACAGGAACACAGCGGGACACAGCGGGACACAGCAGGTACACAGCGAGAAACAGCGGGGGACACAGCGGGGACACAGCGGGACAAAGCGGGGGACACAGCGAGGGACACAGCGGGATACAGCAGGGACACAGCGGGACACAGCGGGGAACACAGCGGGACCCAGCGGGGGACAGAGCGGGGGACACAGCTGGGACACAGCGGGACACAGCAGATCATAGGGGGACACAGCGGGGACACAGCGGGACACAGCGGGGACACAACGGGGACACAGCGAGGGACACAGCGGGACACAGCGGGGACACAGCGGCACACAGCGGGGACACAGGGAGGCACACAGCGGGACACAGCGGGGACACAATGGGGAACACAGCGGGGGACACAGCGGGACAGAGCCGTGACACAGAGGGGACACAGCGGGGGACACAGCGGGACACAGCGGGGGACAGAGCAGTGGACACAGCGGGACACAGCGGAACACAGCGGGGGACACAGCAGAGGACAGCGGGGACACACCGGGGGACAATGGGGACACAGCAGGACAAAGCGGGCGACACAGCGGGGGACACAGCGGGACACAGCAGGGACAAAGCATGAGACACAGCGGGGAACAAAGCGGGAACACAGCGTGACACAGCGGGACAACAGCGGGGACACAGAGGGGACACACCAGGACAAAGCGGGGGACACAGCGGGGGACACAGCGGGACACAGCGGGGACAAAGCGGTGGACACAGAGAGACACAAAGAGGGACAGAGCAGAACGCAGCGGGACACATAGGGGGAAACAGTGGGACACAGTGGGGGACACAGCGAGGACACAGTGGGACACAGCGGGGAAGAAAGCGGGAACACAGCGTGACACAGCGGGACACAGCGGGGACACAGAGGGGACACAGCAAGACACATTGGGGACACAGCGGGACACATCGGGGACATAGCAGGGACACAGAGGGACACAGTGAGGGACACAGCAGGGGACAGTGGGGACACACCTGGGGACAACGGGGACACAGCGGGGACACAGAGTGGGACCCAGCAGGGACACAGCGGGTCACAGCGGGGGACACAGCGGGGGACACAGCCAGACACAGCGGGGACACAGCGGGACACAGCGGGGACACAGCGGGGGACACATCGGGGGACACTGCGGGACACAGCGGGGGATCAGGGGGGACACAGCGGGACACAGTGGGGAACACAGCGGGGGACACAGCGGGACACAGCGGGACACAGCGGGGGACACAGCGGAACACAGCGGGGACACAGCGGAGGACACAGCAGGGATACAGCTGGGTACACAGCGGGGGACAGAGCGGGTGACACACCTGGACACAGCGGGGACACAGCGGGACTCTGCGGGGCCACAGCGGGGACACAGCGGGGACACAGCAGGGGACACAGCGGGACAGAGCGGGGACACAGAGGGGGACACAGCGAAACTCAGCGGGACACATCGGGAGACACAGCAGGACACAGCGGGGGACACAGCGGGGACACAGCGGGACACAGCGGGACACAGCGGGAACACAGCAGGGACACAGCGGGACAGAGTGGAGACACAGTGGGACACAGCGGGGACACAGCGGGTATACAGCGGGACACAGCGTGGGACACAGGAGGACACAGCGGGATACAGTGAGGACACAGCGGGACACAGCGGGACATAGCAGGGACACAGCGGGGACACAGCGGGGGACACAGCGGGGACACAGCGGGACACAGCGGGACACAGCGAGGACACAGCGGGGACACAGCGGGACACAGCGGGACACAGCGGGGACACAGCGGGGACACAGCGGGGACAAAGCGGGGGACACAGCGAGGACACAGCGGGACATAATGGGTACACAGCGGGGGACACAGCGGAGGACAGCGGGGACACACCTGGGAACAATGGGGACACAGCGGGGACACAGAGGGGGACACAGTGGGGGACAGAAGGGACACAGCGGGGGACAACGGGGACACAGCGGGACACAACGGGGGACAGAGCAGGGGATAGAGCGGGACACAGCAGGGGACAAGGGAGGACACAGCGGGACGCAGCGGGGACACAGCGGGGACACAGCGGGGACACAGCGGGGGACACAGCGGGACAGAGCGGGGACACAGAGGGGGACACAGCGAAACTCAGCGGGACACATCGGGGGACACAGCAGGACACAGCGGGGGACACAGCGGGGACACAGCGGGACACAGAAGAACACAGCGGGGGACACAGCAGGGGACAGCGGGGACACAGTGGGGGACAAGAGGGACACAGCGGAACAAAGCGGGGGACACAGCGGGACACAGCAGTGGACAAGCGAGGACACAGTGGGACACAGCGGGACACAGAGGGGACACAGCGGTGGACACAGAGAGACACAAAGGGGGACACAGCGGGACACAGCGGGACTCAGCGGGGGACACAGCGGGACACAGCGGGGGACACAGCGAGGACACAGTGGGACACAGCGAGGACACAGCGGGGACACAGAGGAGACACAGAGGGGAACAAAGCGGGAACACAGCGTGACACAGCGGGACACAGCAGGTACACAGCGGGAAACAGCGGGGAACACAGCGGGGACACAGTGGGACAAAGCGGGGGACACAGCGAGGGACACAGCGGGACACAGCGGGGAACACAGCGGGACCCAGCGGGGGACAGAGCGGGGGACACAGCTGGGACACAGCGGGACACAGCAGATCATAGGGGGACACAGCGCGGACACAGCAGGACACAGCGGGGACACAACGGGGACACAGCGAGGGACACAGCGGGGGACACAGCGGGGACACAGCGGGACACAGAACACTGCGCGGGACACAGCAGGGGACAGCGGGGACACAGTGGGGGACAAGAGGGACACAGCGGAACAAAGCGGGGGACACAGCGGGGGACAAGCGAGGACACAGTGGGACACAGCGGGACACAGAGGGGACACAGCGGGGACACAGAGGGGAACAAAGCGGGAACACAGCGTGACACAGCGGGACACAGCAGGTACACAGCGGGAAACAGCAGGGTACACAGCGGGGACACAGCGGGACAAAGCGGGGGACACAGCGAGGGACACAGCAGGATACAGCAGGGACACAGCGGGACACAGCGGGGAACACAGCGGGACGCAGCGGGGGACAGAGCGGGGGACACAGCTGGGACACAGCGGGACACAGCAGATCATAGGGGGACACAGCGGGGACACAGTGGGTCACAGCGGGGACACAGCGGGGACACAGAGAGACACAACGGGGGACACAGCGGGACACAGCGGGGACTCAGCAAGGGACACAGTGGGACACAGCGTGGACACAGCGGGGGACACAGCGGGGGACACAGCAGTGGACACAGAGGGACACAGAGGGGGACACAGCGGGACACATTGGGGGACACAGCGGGGGACAGCGGGGACACAGCGGGACACAGCGGAGGACACAGCGGGAAACAGCAGGGACACAGGGGGACACAGCGGGGAACACAGCAGGGGACAGCGGGGACACACCGGGGAACACAGCGGGACACAGCGGAACACAGCGGGGGACACAGCAGGGAACAGCGGGGGACACACCGGGGGACAATGGGGACACAGCAGGACAAAGTGGGGGACACAGCGGGGGACACAGCGGGACACAGCTGGGGACAAGCGAGGACACAGCGGGACACAGCAGGGACACAGCGGGGACACAGCCGTGTACACAGAGAGACACAAAGGGGGACAGAGCAGAACACAGCGGGACACATCGGGGGACACAGCGGGACACAGCGGGGGACACAGCGAGGAAACAGTGGGACACAGCGGGGAACAAAGCGGGAACACAGCGTGACACAGCGGGGACACAGAGGGGATACAGTGGGACACATCGGGGACACAGCAGAGACACAGAGGGACACAGTGAGGGACACAGCGAGGACACAGTGGGACACAGCAGGGAACAAAGCGGGAACACAGCGTGACACAGCGGGACACAGTCGGGGACACAGCGGGGACACAGCGCGACACATCGGGGACACAGCGGGACACATCGGGGACACAGCGGGACACATCGGGGACACAGCAGGGACACAGCGGGGGACAGTGGGGACACACATGTGGACAATGGGGACACAGCGGGGACACAAAGGGGGACACAGCGGGACACAGCGGGGCACAGAGCGGGGGACACAGACAGACACAGCAGGGACACAGCGGGACACAGCTGAGACACAGCGGGGGACACATCGGGGACACTGCGGGACACAGCGGGGGACACAGACGGACACAGCGGGACACAGCGGGGAACACAACGGGGGACACAGTGGGACACAGCGGGACACAGCGGTGGACACAGCGGAACACAGCGGGGACACAGCGGAGGACACAGCGGGGATACAGCGGGGGACACAGCAGGGGACAGAGCGGGTGACACAGCTGGACACAGCGGGACAAATAAGGACACAGCGGGACACAACGGGGACACAGCGGTGACACAGCGGGACACAGCGGGGACACAACGGGACTCAGCGGGGCCACAGCGGGTGACACAGTGGGACACAGCAGGACACAGCGGAACACAGCGGGAGACACAGCAGGGGACAGCGGGGACACACAGGGGGACACAGGGGTAGCAGCCAGATAGGCTGGTCCCCGTAGGACACTGCCAGCAGACTGGGTATATCTGCTTCTCGTTCCTCTCACTTCAGTGCTACTGATTACAGCTTTGAAGTGTAGCACTCTACTCAAGGGGAGCAGTAAGTTGAACCTATGCTTATGGCACTCTGTGAAAGTTTGGAGAACTAGAGCTCAGTTATTTGGCCCATGACCACACTGCCTACATCCTCTCCTTACATCTGGCTTTAATTAGTCCACGGTTGTGTTAAGCCGAATGACCTCTGCCTGGAACACTCAGAATGAGGTTCTGAGTTATTGCAACATAGGAGCGTTTCACTGCTTTCAAGGCTTCTTAGGAAGAATTCTGGAACCTTGCTGCAGGCAGGCCTCCGGCTGTTCCGGGTGAACATCTCCTTGTTAATCCCCCATGGTTTCTTGTACACCCGTGAAGTTTGGCCAGGGTACGCAGTTTGTATTGCTGCACAATTGCGCCTGCAAATCCTGCCGCGGTTGTAAACATTCAGGCGTGGCAGCCAGATAGGCTGGTCCCCGAAAGACACTGCCAGCTGACTGGGTATATCTGCTTCCAGTTCTTTTCACCTGAGTGCTACTGATTCCAGCTTTGACGGCTACATTCTACTCAACCGGAGCAGTAAGTCGAACCTCTACTTATGGCATTGTGTAAAAGTTTGGAGAACTAGAGCTCAGTTGTTTGGCATGTGACCCCACTGCCTACATCTGGCTGTAATTAATCCACTGCTTACATCTGGCTCTAATTAGTCCACGGTTGTATTCAGCCGAATGACCTCTGCCGGGAACACTCAGAATGAGGTTCTGAGTTATTGCAACATAGGAGCGTTTCACTGCTTTCAAGGCTTCTTAGGAAGAATTCTGGAACCTTGCTGCAGGCAGGCCTCCGGCTGTTCCGGGTGAACATCTCCTTGTAAATCCCCCGTCGTTTCTTGTACACCCGTGAAGTTTGGCCAGGGTACGCAGTTTGTATTGCTGCACAATTGCGCCTGCAAATCCTGCCGCGGTTGTAAACATTCAGGCGTGGCAGCCAGATAGGCTGGTCCCCGAAAGACACTGTCAGCTGACTGGGTATATCTGCTTCCCGTTCTTTTCACCTGAGTGCTATTGATTCCAGCTTTGACGGCTGCACTCTACTCATCCGGAGCAGTAAGTGGAACCTCTACTTATGTCACTCTGTGAAAGTTTGGAGAACTAGACCTCAGTTTTTTGGCACGGGACCACACTGCCTACATCTGGCTCTAATTAATCCTCTGCCTACATCTGGCTCTAATTAGTCCACGGTTGTGTTCAGCCAAATGACCTCTGCCGGGAACACTCAGAACGCGGTTCTGAGTATCTGCAACATAGGAGCGTTTCACTGCTTTCAAGGCTTCTTAGGAAGAATTCCGGAATCTTGCTGCCGGCAGGCCTCTGGGTGTTGGGGATGAACATCTCCTTGTCAATCCCCGGTGGTTTCTTGTACACCCGTGAAGTTTGGCCAGGGTACACAGTTTGCATTGCTGCACAATTGCGCCTGCATAGCTCTACCGCGGTTGCAAACATTCAGGCGTGGCAGCCAGATAAGCCGGTCCCCGTAGGACACTTCCAGCGGACTGGGTATATCTGCTTCCGGTTCTTCTGACCTGAGTGCTACTGATTCCAGCTTTGAGGGCTACACTCTACTCAACGGGAGCAGTAAGTTGAATCTCTACTTATGGCACTCTGTGAAAGTTTGGAGAACTAGAGCTCAGTTGTTTGGCACGCGACCACTCTCCATCAGACACTATGGACGGCAATGTTTACACCTGGCTCTAATTAGTCCATGGTAGTGTTCACTCGAATGACCTCTGCCGGGAACACTCAGAATGAGGTTCTGAGTTATTGCAACATAGGAGCGTTTCACTGCTTTCAAGGCTTCTTAGGAAGAATTCCAGAAGCTTGCTGCCGGCAGGCCTTCGGCTGTTCCGGGTGAACATCTCCTTGTAAATACCCCATGGTTTCTTGTACACCCGTGAAGTTTGGCGAGGGTACGCAGTTGGCATTGCTGCACAATTGCCATTGCATAGCTCTGCCACGGTTGCAAACATTCAGGCGTGGTAGCCAGATAGGCTGGTCCCCTAGGACATTGCCAGCGGACTGGGTATATCTGCTTCCCGTACTTCTCACCTGAGTGTTACTGACTCCAGCTTTGAAGGCTACACTCTACTCAACCGGAGCAGTAAGATGAACCTCTACTTATGGCACTCTGTGAAAGTTTGGAGAACTAGAGCTCAGTTGTTTGGCACGCGACCACTCTCCATCCGATACTATGGACCGCAATGTTTACACCTGGCTCTAATTAGTCCAAGGTTGTGTTCAGCTGAATGACCTCTCCCAGGAACACTCAGAATGAGGTTCTGAGTTATTGCAACATAGGAGAGTTTCACTGCTTTCAAGGCTTCTTAGGAAGAATTCCGGAATCTTGCTGCCGGCAGGCCTCCGGCTGTTCCGGATGAACATCTCCATGTAAATCCCCCGTGGTTTCTTGTACACCCATGAAGTTTGGCCAGGGTACGCAGTTTGCATTGCTGCACAATTGCGCCTGCATAGCTCTGCCGCGGTTGCAAACATTCAGGCGTGGCAGCCAGATAGGCTGGTCCCCGTAGGACACTGCCAGCGGACTGGGTATATCTGCTTCTCGTTCCTCTCACCTGAGTGCTACGGATTCCAGCTTTGACGTGTAGCCCTCTAATCAACAGGAGCAGTAAGTTGAACCTCTACTAATGGAACTCTGTAAAAGTTTGGAGAACTAGAGCTCAGTTGTTTGGCTCGCGACCCCACTGCTTACATCTGGCTCTAATTAATCCACTGCTTATATCTGGCTCTAATTAGGCCACGGTTGTGTTCAGCCGAATGACCTCTGCTGTGAACACTCAGAATGAGGTTCTGAGTTATTGCAACATAGGAGCATTTCACTGCTTTCAAGGCTTCTTAGGAAGAATTCCGGAATCTTGCTGCCAGCAGGCCTCTGGCCGTTCCGGGTGAACATCTCCTTGTAAATCTCCCGTGGTTTCTTGTACACCCGTGAAGTTTGGCCAGGGTACGCAGTTTGCATTGCTGCACAATTGCCCTTGCATAGCTCTGCCACGGTTGCAAACATTCAGGCGTGGCAGCCAGATAGTCTGGTCCCATAGGACATTGCCAGCGCCCTGGGTATATCTGCTTCCCGTTCTTCTCACCTGAGTGCTACTGATTCCATCTTTGATGGCTACACTGTACTCAACCGGAGCAGTAAGTTGAACCTCTACTTATGGCACTCTGTGAAAGTTTGCAGAACTACAGCTCAGTTGTTTGGCACGCGACCACTGCCCATCCAGCACTATGGACGGCACTGCTTACATCTGGCTCTTATTAGTCCACGGTTGTGTTCAGCCGAATGAACTCTGCTGGGAACATTCAGAATGAGGTTCTGAGTTACTGCAACATAGGAGCATTTCACTGCTTTCAAGGCTTCTTAGGAAGAATTCCGGAATCTTGCTGCCGGCAGGCCTCCGGCTGTTCCGGGTGAACATCTCCTTGTAAATCCCCCGTGGTTTCTTGTACACCCGTGAAGTTTGGCCAGGGCATGCAGTTTGCATTGCTGCACAATTGCGCCTGCATAGCTCTGCCGCGTTTGCAAACATTCAGGCGTGGCAGCCAGATAGGCTGTTCCCCGTAGGACACTGCCAGCGGACTGGGTATATCTGCTTCCCGTTCTTCTCACATGAGTGCTACTGATTCCAGCTTTGAAGGCTACACTCTACTCAACCGGGGCATTAAGTTGAACCTCTACTTATGGCACTCTGTGAACGTTTGGAGAACTAGAGCTCAGTTGTTTGGCATGCGACCACACTGCCTACATCTGGCTCTAATTAATCATTTGCTTACATATGGCTCTAATTAGTCCGCAGTTGTGTTCAGCCGAATGACCTCTGCCGGGAACACTCAGAATGAGGTTCTCAGTTATTGCAACATAGGAGCTTTTCACTGCTTTCAAGGCTTCTTAGGAAGAATTCCGGAATCTTGCTGCCGGCAGGCCTCTGCCTGCTCCGGGTGAACATCTCCTTGTAAATCCCCCGTGGTTTCCTGTACACCGGTGAAGTTTGTCCACGGTAAGCAGTTTGCATTGCTGCACAATTGGGCCTGCATAGCTCTGCCGCGGTTGCAAACATTCAGGCGTGGCAGCCAGATAGGCTGGTCCCCATAGGACACTCCCAGCGGACTGGGTATATCTGCTTCCCGTTCTTCTCACCTGAGTGCTACTGATTCCAGATTTGACGGCTACACTCTACTCAACCGGAGCAGTAAGTTGAACCTCTACTGATCCCACTCTGTAAAAGTTTGGAGAACTAGAGCTCAGTTGTTTGGCACGCGACCCCACTGCCTACAACTGGCTCTAATTAATCCACTGCTTACATCTGGCTCTAATTAGTCCACAGTTGTGTTCAGCCGAATGACCTCTGCCGGGAACACTCAGAATGAGGTTCTGAGTTATTGCAACATAGGAGCGTTTCTCTGCTTTCAAGGCTTCTTAGGAAGAATTCCGGAATCTTGCTGCCGGCAGGCCTCTGGATGTTCCGGGTGAACATCTCCTTGTAAATCCCCCGGGGTTTTCTGTACACCCGTGAAGTTTGGCCAAGGTATGCAGTTTACATTGCTGCACAATTGCGCCTGGATAGCTCTGCCACGGTTATATATATTCAGGTGTGGCAGCCAGATAGGTTGGTCACCGTAGGACATGGCCAGTGGACTGGGTTTATCAGCATCCCGTACTTCTCACTTAAGTGCTACTGATTCCATCTTTGACGGCTACACTCTACTCAAATGGAGCAGTAAGTTGAACCTCTACTGATGGCACTCTGTGATAGTTTGGAGAACTAGAGCTCAGTTGTTAGCCACGCGACCACTGTCCATCCAGCACTATGGACGGCACTGCCTACATCTGGCTCTAATTAGTCCACGGTTGTGTTCAGCTGAATGACCTCTGCCGCGAACACTCAGAATGAGATTCTGAGTTATTGCAACATAGGAGCTTTTCACTGCTTTAAAGGCTTCTTAGGAAGAATTCCGGAATCTTGCTGCCTGCAGGACTCCGGCTGCTCCGGGTGAACATCTCCTTGTAAATCCCACGTGGTTTCTTGTACACCCGTGAAGTTTGGCCAGGGTACGCAGTTTGCATTGCTGCACAATTGCGCCTCCATAGCTCTGCCGCGGTTGCAAACATTCAGGCGAAGCAGCCAGATAGGCTGGTGTCCGTAGGACACTGCCAGCGGACTAGGTATATCTGCTTCCCGTTCTTCTCACCTGAGTGCTACTGATTCCAGCTTTGACGGCTACACTCTACTCAACCGGAGCAGTATGTTGAACCTCTACTTATGGCACTCTGTGAAAGTTTGGAGAACTAGAGCTCAGTTTTTTAGCACGGGACCACACTGACTACATCTGGCTCTAATTAATTCACTGCTTACATCTGGCTCTACTTAGTCCACGGTTGTGTTCAGCCGAATGACCTCTGCCGGGAACACTCAGAGTGAGGTTCTGAATTATTCCAACATAGGAGCTTTTCACTGCTTTCAAGGATTTTTAGGATGAATTTCGGAATCTTCCTCCGGGCAGGCCTCCGGCTGTTCCAGGTGAACATCTCCTTGTAAATCTCCCGTGGTTTCTTGTACACCCATGAAGTTTGGTCAGGGTACGCAGTTTGTATTGCTGCACAATTGGGCCTGCATAGCTCTGCCGCTGTTGCAAACATTCAGGCGTGACAGCCAGATAGGCTGGTCCCCGTAGGACACTGCCAGCGGACTGGGTATATCTGCTTCCCTTACTTCTCACCTGAGTGCTACTGATTCCAGCTTTGACGGCTACACTCTACTCAACGGGAGCTGTAAGTTGAACCTCTACTTATGGCACTCTGTGAAAGTTTGGAGAACTAGAGCTCATTTTTTTGCCACGCGACCACTGCCCATCCAGCACTATGGACGGCACTGCTTACATCTGGCTCTAATTAGTCCACAGTTGTGTTCAGCCGAATGACTTCTGCCGGGAACACTCACAATGAGGTTTTGAGTTATTGCAACATAGGAGCGTTTCACTGCTTTCAAGGATTCTTAGGAAGAATTCCGGAATCTTGCTGAAGCCAGGCCTCCGGCTGCTCTGGCTGAACATCTCCTTGTAAATCCCCCGTGGTTTCTTGTGCACCCGTGAAGTTTGGCCAGGGTACGCAGTTTGCATTGCTGCACAATGGCGCCTGCATAGCTCTGCCGCGCTTTCAAATATTCAGGCGTGGCAGCCAGAGAGGCTGGTACCCGTAGGTCACTGCCAGCGGACTGGGTATATCTGCTTCCCGTTCTTCTCACCTGAGTGCTACTGATTCCAGCTTTGAAGGCTACACTCTACTCAACCGGAGCAGTAAGTTGAACCTATACTTATGGCACTCTGTGAAAGTTTGGAGAACTAGAGCTCAGTTGTTTGGCACGCGACCCCACTGCCTACATCTGGCTGTAATTAATCCATTGCTTACATCTGGCTCTAATTAGTCCACGGTTGTGTTCAGCCCAATGAACTCTGCCGGGAACACTCAGAACGAGGTTCTGAGTTACTGCAACATAGGAGCATTTCACTGCTTTCAAGGCTTCTTTGGAAGAATTCCGGAATCTTGATGCCGGCAGGCCTCCGGCTGTTCAGGGTGAACATCTAATTGTAAATCTCCCGTGGTTTCTTGTACACCCGTGACGTTTGGCGAGGGTACCAAGTTTGCATTGCTGCACAATTGCACCTGCATATCTGTGCCGCGGTTGCAAACATTCAGGCGTGGCAGCCAGATAGGCTGGTCCCCGTTGGACACTGCCCGCGACTAGGTATATCTGCTTCTCGTTCCTCGCATCTGAGTGCTACTGATTCCAGCTTTGACGGCTACACTCTACTCAACCGGAGCAGTAAGTTGAATCTCTACTTATGGCACTCTATGAAAGTTTGGAGAACTAGAGCTCATTTGTTTGCCACGCGACCACTGTCCATCCAGCACTATGGAGGGCACTCCCTACATCTGGCTCTAATTAGTCCATGGTTGTGTTCACCCGAATGATCTCTGCCAGGAACAATCAGAATGAGGTTCTGAGTTACTGCAACATAGGAGCGTTTCACTGCTTTCAAGGCTTCTTAGGCAGAATTCAGGAAACTTGCTGCCGGCAGGCCTCTGGCTGTTCCGGATGAACATCTGCTTGTCAATCCCCGGTGGTTTCTTTTACACCGTGAAGTTTGGCCAGGGTACGCAGTTTGCATTGCTGCACAATTGCGCCTGCATAGCTCTGCCGCGGTTGCAAACATTCAGGCGTGGCAGCCAGATAGGCTGGTCCCCGTAGGACACTGCCAGCCGACTGGGTATATCTGCTTCCCGTTCTTCTCACCTGAGTGCTACTGATTCCAGCTTTGACCTCTACACTCTACTCAAACGGAGCAGTAATTTGAACCTCTACTGATGGCACTCTGTAAAAGTTTGGAGAACTAGAGCTCAATTGTTTGGCACGCGACCCCACTGCCTACAATTGGCTCAAATTAATCTACTGCTTACATCTGGCTCTAATTTGTCCACAGTTGTGTTCAGCCGAATGACCTCTGCCGGGAACACTCAGAATCAGGTTCTGAATTATTTCAACATAGGAGCGTTTCACTGCTTTTAAGGCTTCTTAGGAAGAATTCCGGACTCTTGCTGCCGGCAGGCCTCCGGCTGTTCTGGGTGAACATTTCCTTGTAAATCCCCCGTGGTTTCTTGTATACCCGTGAAGTTTGGCCAGGGTGTGCAGTTTGCATTGCTGCACAATTGCGCCTGCATAGCTCTGCTGCAGTTGCAAACATTCAGGCGTTGCAGCCAGATAGGCTGGTCCCCGTAGGACACTGACACTGGACTGGGTATATCTGCCTCCTGTTCTTCTCACCTGAGTGCTACTGATTCCAGCTTTGACGGCTAAACTCTACTCAACCGGATCAGTAAGTTGAACCTCTACTTATGGCACTCTGTAAAAGTTTGGAGAACTCGAGCTCAGTTGATTTTGCCGTGACCCCACTGCCAACATCTGGCTCTAATTAATCCACTGCTTACATCTGGCTCTAATTAGTCCACAGTTGTGTTCACCCGATTGACCTCTGCCGGGACCAGTCAGAATGGTGTTCTGAGTTATTGCAACATAGGAGCGTTTCACTGCTTTCAAGGCTTCTTAGGAAGAATTAAGGAATCTTGCTGCCAGCAGTCCTCCGGCTGCTCTGAGTGAACATCTCCTTGTAAATCCCCCGTGGTTTCTTGTACACCAGGGAAATTTGGCCAGGGTACGCAGTTTGCATTGCTGCACAATTGTGCCTGCATTACTCTGACTCGGTTACAAACATTCAGGCCTGTCAGCTAGATAGGCTGTTCCCCGTAGGACATTGCCAGCGGACTGGGTATATGTGCTTCCCGTTCTGCTAACCTGAGTGCTACTGATTCCAGCTTTGACGACTACACTCTACTCAACCGGAGCAGTAAGTTGAACCTCTACTTATGGCACTCTGTGAAAGTTTGGAGAATTAGAGATCATTTGTTTGCCAGGCGACCACTGTCCATCCAGCACTATGGACGTCACTGCCAACATCTGGCTCTAATTAGTCCACGGTTGTGTTCAGCCGAATGACCTCTGCCGGGAACACTCAGAAAGAGGTTCTGAATTATTGCAACATAGGAGCTTTTCACTGCTTTCAAGGATTCTTAGAATGAATATCGGAAGCTTCCTCCCAGCAGGCCTCCGGCTGTTCCGGGTGAACATCTCCTTGTAAATCTCCCGTGGTTTCTTGTACACCCATGAACTTTGGCCAGGGTATGA
>NW_012286215.1:0-1723 GCF_000151885.1 Dipodomys ordii
CAGTGGTGGACACAGCGGGGGACACAGCGGAGGACACAGAGGGACACAGAGGGGGACACAGCTGGGGACAGCAGGGACAAAGCGGGACACAGCGGGACACAGCGGGGACACAGCGATACACAGCGGGACATAGCGGGACACAGCGGTACACAGCAGGGACCCAGCGGGACACAGCTGGGACACAGCAGGGATACAGCGGGACACAGCGGGGAACACAGCGTGACACAGCGGGGAGCACAGAGGGACACAGCGGGGAACACAGAGGGACACAGCGGACACAGTGGGTACAGCGGGGACACAGAAGGGGACAGCGGGGACCAATCAGGGGACAACGGGGACACAGTGGGATACAGCGGGGGACACAGCAGGGGACACAGCGGGACACAGCAGGGGACAAGCAAGGACACAGCGGGACACAGGGGCACATAGCAGGGACAGATCAGGGACACAGCGGTGGACACAGAGGGACACAGAGGGTGACACAGCGGGACACAGCGGTGGACTCAGAGGGACACAACGGGGGACACAGCGGGACACAGTGGGGACACAGCGAGGGACACAGCGGGACACAGCAGGGACACAGCGAGGGACACAGCAGGACACAGCGTGGACACAGTGGTGGACACAGCGGGGGACCCAGTGGGACACAGCGGTGACACAGCGGGGACACAGCGGGGGACACAGCATGGGACAGAGAGGGACACAGCGGGACACAGCGGGACACAGCAGGAGACACAGCGGGGATACAGCGGGGGGACACAGCTGGGCACAGCGGGACACAGCAGGGACTCAGCGGGACACAGCGGGTACACTGCGGTGACACAGCGGGACAAAGCGGGGACACATCGGGACACAGCGGGGCCACAGCGGGGGACCCAGAGAGACACAGTGGAGAACACAGAGGGACACAGCGCGACACAGCGGGAGACAGAGGGGACACAGCGGGACACAGTGGGACACAGCAGAGGACACAGCAGGGGACTGCGGGGACACACCTGGGGACAACGGGGACACAGCGGGGACACAGAGGGGGACACAGCGGGGACACATCGGGACACAGCTTGGGACACAGTGGGGACACAGCAGGACACAGCGGGGACACAATGGGGGCCTCAGCGGGGAACACTGCGGGACACAGCGGGGGACACAGGGGGACACAGCGGGACACAGCGGAACACAGCGGGGGACACAGCAGGGGACAGCGGGGACACAGCAGGGGACAATGGGGACACAGCGGGACAAATCGGGGGACACAGCAGGGGACACAGCGGGACACAGCGGGGACACAGCGGTGGACACAGAGAGACACAAAGTGGGACACAGCGGGCCACAGCGGGACACATCGGGGGACACAGCGGGACGCAGCAGGGACACAGCGAGGACACAGTGGGACACAGCGAGGACACAGCGGGGAAACAGCGGGGACACAGCGGGGACACAGCGGGGAACAAAGCGGGAACACATCGTGACACAGCGGGGACACAGCAAGTACTACATGCGGGGAAAACAGCGGGGGGGATACAGCGGGGATATCAGCTGGGGGACACAATCGAGGGACATCATCGGTGGTTCTCTGTGTGTGGGATTCAGTCTGGGGGACATCAGCGTAGAAACATAATCTGGGTATCTCACTCGGGGACCTTCATTCTGTGGGGGAGCACACTCATGGGGGACCGGCCAAGGGGAATCACTCTCTCCTGGGTGGGACTAAAGGGGGGGGGAA
>NW_012286216.1:0-1327 GCF_000151885.1 Dipodomys ordii
ACACAGAGGGGGACAAAGCGGAACTCAGCGGGACACTGAGGGCGACACTTCGGGACACAGCGGGGACACAGCGGGACACAGCGGCGGACACAGCGATACACAGCGTGACATAGTGGGGGACACAGCCGGACACAGCGGGAGTCACAGAGGGGGACACAGCGGGGACACAGCGGGGGACTCAGCTGGACACAGCGGGACACAGCAGGGACTCAGCGGGACACAGCGGGTACACTGCGGTGACACAGCGGGACAAAGCGGGGACACATCGGGACACAGCGGGGCCACAGCGGGGGACCCAGAGGGACACAGCGGAGAACACAGAGGGACACAGCGCGACACAGCGGGAGACAGAGGGGACACAGCGGGACACAGTGGGACACAGCGGAGGACACAGCAGGGGACTGCGGGGACACACCTGGGGACAACGGGGACACAGCGGGGACACAGAGGGGGACACAGTGGGGACACAGCGGGACACAGCTTGGGACACAGTGGGGACACAGCAGGACACAGCGGGGACACAATGGGGGCCTCAGCGGGGAACGCTGCGGGACACAGCGGGGGACACAGGGGGACACAGCGGGACACAGCGGAACACAGCGGGGGACACAGCAGGGGACAGCGGGGACACAGCAGGGGACAATGGGGACACAGCGGGACAAAGCGGGGGACACAGCGGGGGACACAGCGGGACACAGCGGGGACACAGCGGTGGACACAGAGAGACACAAAGTGGGACACAGCGGGCCACAGCGGGACACATCGGGAGACACAGCGGGACGCAGCAGGGACACAGCGAGGACACAGTGGGACACAGCGAGGACACAGCGGGGAAACAGCGGGGACACAGCGGGGAACAAAGCGGGAACACAGCGTGACACAGCGGGACACAGCAGGTACACAGCGGGAAACAGCGGGGGACACAGCGGGACACAGCGGGGGACACAACGAGGACACAGTGGTGTCACAGTGGGGGACACAGCGGTGACACAGCGAGACATAGCGGGACACAGCGGGACACAGCGGGGGACACAGCAGGGGACAGCAAGGACACACCGGGGGACAAGGGGGACACAGCGAGACACAGCGGGGGACAGAGCAGGGGACACAACAGGACACAGCAGGGGCCAAGCGAGGACACAGCGGGACACAGCGGGGACACAGCGGGGACACAGCGGGGGACACAGCGGGATAGAGCGGGGACACAGAGGGGCACACAGCGGCACTCAGAGGGACACAGAGGGCGACACAGCGGGACACAGCAGGGGATACAGCGGGGACACAGCGGGACACAGTGGCGGACACAGCGATACACAGCGGGATATAG
>NW_012286217.1:0-2271 GCF_000151885.1 Dipodomys ordii
GGGACAAAGCGGGGACACATCGGGACACAGCGGGGCCACAGCGGGGGACCCAGAGAGACACAGCGGAGAACACAGAGGGACACAGCGCGACACAGCGGGAGACAGAGGGGACACAGCGGGACACAGTGGGACACAGCAGAGGACACAGCAGGGGACTGCGGGGACACACCTGGGGACAACGGGGACACAGCGGGGACACAGAGGGGGACACAGCGGGGACACATCGGGACACAGCTTGGGACACAGTGGGGACACAGCAGGACACAGCGGGGGACACAGGGGGACACAGCGGGACACAGCGGAACACAGCGGGGGACACAGCATGGGACAGCGGGGACACAGCAGGGGACAATGGGGACACAGCGGGACAAATCGGGGGACACAGCAGGGGACACAGCGGGACACAGCGGGGACACAGCGGTGGACACAGAGAGACACAAAGTGGGACACAGCGGGCCACAGCGGGACACATCGGGGGACACAGCGGTGGACACAGCAGGGACACAGCGAGGACACAGTGGGACACAGCGGGACACATCGGGGGACACAGCGGGACGCAGCGGGGACACAGCGAGGACACAGTGGGACACAGCGAGGACACAGCGGGGAAACAGCGGGGACACAGCGGGGACACAGCGGGGAACAAAGCGGAACACAGCGTGACACAGCGGGACACAGCAGGTACACAGCGGGAAACAGCGGGGGACACAGCGGGACACAGCGGGGGACACAACGAGGACACAGCGGTGTCACAGTGGGGGACACAGCGGGGACACAGCGAGACATAGCGGGACACAGCGGGACACAGCGGGGGACACAGCAGGGGACAGCAAGGACACACCGGGGGACAAGGGGGACACAGCGAGACACAGCGGGGGACAGAGCAGGGGACACAACAGGACACAGCAGGGGCCAAGCGAGGACACAGCGGGACACAGCGGGGACACAGCGGGGACACAGCGGGGGACACAGCAGGATAGAGCGGGGACACAGAGGGGCACACAGGGGCACTCAGAGGGACACAGAGGGCGACACAGCGGGACACAGCGGGGGATACAGCGGGGACACAGCGGGACACAGTGGCGGACACAGCGACACACAGCGGGATATAGCGGGGGACACAGCGGGACACAGCGGGGGACACAGCAAGGGAAAGAGCGGGATACAGCAGGGACACAGGGGGACACAGCGGGAGACACAGCGGGACACACCGGGAGACACAGTGGGGGGACAGCGGGGACAAAGCGGGACACAGCGGGGGACACTACAGGGACACAGAGGGGACACAGCGGGACACAGCGGGAACACAGCAGGGACACAGCGGGACAGAGTGGAGACACAGCGGGACACAGCGGGGACACAGCGGGTATACAGCGGGACACAGCGTGGGACACAGGAGGACACAGCGGGATACAGTGAGGACACAGCGGGACACAGCGGGACATAGCAGGGACACAGCGGGGACACAGTGGGGGACACAGCGGGGACACAGCGGGACACAGCGGGACACAGCGAGGACACAGCGGGGACACAGCGGGACACAGCGGGACACAGCGGGGACACAGCGGGGACAAAGCGGGGGACACAGCAAGGACACAGCGGGACATAATGGGTACACAGCGGGGGACACAGCGGAGGACAGCGGGGACACACCTGGGAACAATGGGGACACAGCGGGGACACAGAGGGGGACACAGTGGGGGACAGAGTGGGGGACAGAAGGGACACAGCGGGGGACAACGGGGACACAGCGGGACACAACGGGGGACAGAGCAGGGGATAGAGCGGGACACAGCAGGGGACAAGGGAGGACACAGCGGGACGCAGCGGGGACACAGCGGGGACACAGCGGGGACACAGCGGGGGACACAGCGGGACAGAGCGGGGACACAGAGGGGGACACAGCGAAACTCAGCGGGACACATCGGGGGACACAGCAGGACACAGCGGGGGACACATCGGGGACACAGTGGGACACAGAAGAACACAGCGGGGGACACAGCAGGGGACAGCGGGGACACAGTGGGGGACAAGAGGGACACAGCGGAACAAAGCGGGGGACACAGCGGGACACAGCAGTGGACAAGCGAGGACACAGTGGGACACAGCGGGACACAGAGGGGACACAGCGGTGGACACAGAGAGACACAAAGGGGGACACAGCGGGACACAGCGGGGGACACAGCGAGGACACAGTGGGACACAGCGAGGACACAGCGGGGACACAGAGGAGACACAGAGGGGAACAAAGCGGGAACACAGCATGACACA
>NW_012286218.1:0-3967 GCF_000151885.1 Dipodomys ordii
CCATCCTGGGGGTCTCCGTTGTGGGACAGTAGAGGGGACACTTTCGAGACCCAGCCAAAGACCCAGCCAGGTGACCCAGGAGGGGATTACAACCGTGGGACCCAAGTTGGACACAGAGGGGACACCAGCTGGGACTCAGTGGGACACAGCAGGGATCAGAGCGGGGACACTGCGGGGGACAAAGAGGGGACACAGATTGCACATAGCGGGACACAGCGAGGACACAGTGGGGGACAGAGCTGGACACAGCGGGACACTGCGGGGGATACTGCGGGACACAGCGGGGACACAGCGGGGGACACAGCGGAACACAACGGGACACAGCAGGGGACACAGCAGGGACACCGAGGGGACATAGTGGGACACAGCATGGAACACAGCGGGGACACAGCGGGGACACAGCGGGACACAGCAGGACATAGGGGGACACAGTGGGCACACAGCGGGACACAGTGGGGACACAGAGGGACACAACGGGGGACACAGTGGGGACACAGCGGGACACAGCGGGGACACAGCGAGGGACACAGCGGGAAACAGAGGTGGACACAGTGGGGGACACAGCGGGGGACACATTGGGATACAGCGGTGACACAGCGGGGACACAGCGGGGGACACAGCATGGGACAGAGAGGGACACAGCGGGACACAGAGCGACACAGCAGGAGACACAGCGGGGATACAGCGGGGGGACACAGCTGGGCACAGCGGGACACAGCAGGGACTCAGCGGGACACAGCGGGTACACTGCGGTGACACAGCGGGACAAAGCGGGGACACATCGGGACACAGCGGGGCCACAGCGGGGGACCCAGAGGGACACAGCGGAGAACACAGAGGGACACAGCGCGACACAGCGGGAGACAGAGGGGACACAGCGGGACACAGTGGGACACAGCGGAGGACACAGCAGGGGACTGCGGGGACACACCTGGGGACAACGGGGACACAGCGGGGACACAGAGGGGGACACAGTGGGGACACAGCGGGACACAGCTTGGGACACAGTGGGGACACAGCAGGACACAGCGGGGACACAATGGGGGCCTCAGCGGGGAACGCTGCGGGACACAGCGGGGGACACAGGGGGACACAGCGGGACACAGCGGAACACAGCGGGGGACACAGCAGGGGACAGCGGGGACACAGCAGGGGACAATGGGGACACAGCGGGACAAAGCGGGGGACACAGCGGGGGACACAGCGGGACACAGCGGGGACACAGCGGTGGACACAGAGAGACACAAAGTGGGACACAGCGGGCCACAGCGGGACACATCGGGAGACACAGCGGGACGCAGCAGGGACACAGCGAGGACACAGTGGGACACAGCGAGGACACAGCGGGGAAACAGCGGGGACACAGCGGGGAACAAAGCGGGAACACAGCGTGACACAGCGGGACACAGCATGTACACAGCGGGAAACAGCGGGGGACACAGCGGGACACAGCGGGGGACACAACGAGGACACAGTGGTGTCACAGTGGGGGACACAGCGGGGACACAGCGGGACATAGCGGGACACAGCAGGACACAGCGGGGACACAGCGGGGATACAACGGGACAAAGCGGGACCCAGCGGGACCCAGCGGGGACCCAGCGGGGACACATCGGGACACAGCAGGACATAAGGGGACACAGTGGGGACACAGCGGGACACAGCGGGGACACAGAGGGACACAACGGGGGACACAGCGGGGACACAGAGGCACACCGCGGGGACACAGCGGAACAAAGCGGGGACACAGCGGGGGACACAGTGGGACACAGCTGTGACACAGCAGGGACACAGCGGGGGACACAGCGGGGACACAGAGGGACACCGCGGGGGACACAGCGGAACAAAGCGGGGACACAGCAGGGAACACAGTGGGACACAGCGGTGACACAGCAGAGACACAGCGGGGGACACAGCGGAACACAGCGGGACACAGCGGGACACAGCGGGGGACACAGCGGGGACACAGCAGGGACACAGTGGGACACAGCGGGGGACACAGTGAGGACACATTGGGACACAGCGAGGACACAGCGGGGACACAGCGGAGACACAGAGGGGAACAAAGAGGGAACACAGTGTGACACAGCGAGACACAGCTGGTGCATAGCGGGAAACAGCTTGGGACACAGCGAGACACAGCTGGGGACCCAACGGGGACACAGTGTGTCACAGTGGGGGACACAGCGGGGACACAGCGGGACATAGCGGGACACAGCGGGGGACACAACAGGACACAGCAGGGGACAAGCGAGGACAAAGCGGGACACAGCGGGGACACAGCGGGACACAGCGGGTGATATAGCGGGGACACAGCAGGACACAGCGGCGGACACAGTGATACACAGCGGGACATAGCGGGGGACACAGTGGGACACAGCGGGGGAAAAAGCGAGAGACACAGCGGGATATAGCAGCGACAAAGCGGGACACAGCTGGAGACAGAGCGGGACACAGCAGGGGACAGAGTGGAGGACAGCGGGGACACAGCGGGACACAGCGGAGGACACAACAGGGACACAGCGTGAACACAGCGGGACACAGCGGGAACACAGCAGGGACACAGCGGGACAGAGTGGAGACACAGCGGGACACAGCGGGGACACAGCGGGTACACAGCGGGACACAGCGTGGGACACAGCAGGACACAGCGGGACACAGCAAGGACACAGCGGGACACAGCGGGACATAGCGGGGACACAGCGGGGACCAGAGGGGGACACAGCAGGGACACAGCGGGACACAGCGGGACACAGCGGGGACACAGCGGGGAACACAGTGAGGACACAGCAGGACACAGCGGGACATAATGGGGACACAGCGGGGGACACAGTGGGGACACAGCAGGACACAGCGGCAGACACAGGGATACACAGCGGGACATAGCGGGGGACACTGCGAGGGACACAGCGGGATACAGCAGGGAAACAGCGGGACAGAGTGGGGAACACAGCGGGACCCAGCGGGGACACAGTGGGGACACAGCAGGGACACAGCGGGGACACAGCTAGGGACACAGCAGGACACAGCGGGGACACAGCGGGACAAAGCGGAGACAAAGAGGTGGACACAGCAGGACACAGCGGGACACAGCGGGGAATACAGCGGGACACAGCAGGGACACAGCGGGGGACACAGCGGGGGACACAGCGGAACACAGCGGGACACAGCGGGGGACACAGCGGGACACAGCCTTAACAAAGCGGAGGACACAGCGGGGATACAGTGGGGATCACAACGTGGGACAGAGCGTGTGACACAGCTGGACACAGCGGGACACAGCAGGGACACAGCGGGACACAACGGCGACACAGCGGTGACACACCGGGACACAGCGGGGACACAACGAGACTCAGCGGGGCCACAGCGGGGGACACAGTGGGACACAGAGGGACACAGCGGAACACAGAGGGAGACACAGCAGGGGACAGCGGGGACACACCGAGGGACACAGCGGGGGACACAGAGCGGCACACAGCAGAGACACAGCGGGACACAGCGGGGGACAAAGTGGGACCCAGGGGGGCACATAACGTGGGACACAGCGGGGAAACAGCGGGGACACAACGGGACAAGCGGGACATAGGGGGACACCGTGGGGACACAGCGGGACACAGCGGGGACACAGAGGGACACAACGGGGAACACAGCGGGGACACAGCGGGACAAAGCTGGGCACAGCAAGGGACACAGGGGGACACATCGGGGACACAGTGGGGGACAGAACGTGGGACACAACGGTGGACACAGAGGGACACAGATGGGGACACAGCGGGACACAGTGGGAGACACAGTGGGGGACAGCGGGGACACAGCCTGATACAGCGGGACACAGCGGGAGACAGCGGGGACACAGCGATACACAGCGGGACATAGCGGGGACACAGCGGTACACAGCGGGGACACAGCGGGACACAGCGGGGAACACAGAGGGACACAGCGGGACACAGCGGGTACACAGATGGGA
>NW_012286219.1:0-3058 GCF_000151885.1 Dipodomys ordii
GGGGGCCCATCCCTGGGGACCCCGGGTGGGGACCATTAGTGGGACACAGCCTGGAACCACCAGCGGGGACACAGCGGGGACACAGCGGGACACCAGCAGGACATAGGGGGACCACAATGGGCACCACAGCGGGACACAGTGGGGACACAGAGGGACACAACGGGGGACACAGTGGGGACACAGCTGGACACAGCGGGGACACAGCGAGGGACACAGCGGTAAACAGAGGTGGACACAGTGGGGGACACAGCGGGGGACACATTGGGATACAGCGGTGACACAGCGGGGACACAGCGGGGGACACAGCGTGGGACAGAGAGGGACACAGCGGGACACAGAGCGACACAGCAGGAGACACAGCGGGGATACAGCGGGGGGACACAGCTGGGCACAGCGGGACACAGCAGGGACTCAGCGGGACACAGCAGGGGACAGAGCGGGGACACAGCGGGGGACAAAGAGGGGACACATCGGGACACAGCGGGGCCACAGCGGGGGACCCAGAGGGACACAGCGGAGAACACAGAGGGACACAGCGCGACACAGCGGGAGACAGAGGGGACACAGCGGGACACAGTGGGACACAGCAGAGGACACAGCAGGGGACTGCGGGGACACACCTGGGGACAACGGGGACACAGCGGGGACACAGAGGGGGACACAGCGGGGACACATCGGGACACAGCTTGGGACACAGTGGGGACACAGCAGGACACAGCGGGGACACAATGGGGGCCTCAGCGGGGAACGCTGCGGGACACAGCGGGGGACACAGGGGGACACAGCGGGACACAGCGGAACACAGCGGGGGACACAGCAGGGGACAGCGGGGACACAGCAGGGGACAATGGGGACACAGCGGGACAAATCGGGGGACACAGCAGGGGACACAGCGGGACACAGCGGGGACACAGCGGTGGACACAGAGAGACACAAAGTGGGACACAGCGGGACACATCGGGGGACACAGCGGGGGACACAGCGGGACGCAGCATGGTACACAGCGAGGACACAGTGGGACACAGCGAGGACACAGCGGGGAAACAGCGGGGACACAGCGGGGACACAGCGGGGAACAAAGCGGGAACACAGCGTGACACAGCGGGACACAGCAGGTACACAGCGGGAAACAGCGGGGGACACAGCGGGACACAGCGGGGGACACAACGAGGACACAGCGGTGTCACAGTGGGGGACACAGCGGGGACACAGCGAGACATAGCGGGACACAGCGGGACACAGCGGGGGACACAGCAGGGGACAGCAAGGACACACCGGGGGACAAGGGGGACACAGCGAGACACAGCGGGGGACAGAGCAGGGGACACAACAGGACACAGCAGGGGCCAAGCGAGGACACAGCGGGACACAGCGGGGACACAGCGGGGACACAGCGGAGGACACAGCGGGATAGAGCGGGGACACAGAGGGGCACACAGGGGCACTCAGAGGGACACAGAGGGCGACACAGCGGGACACAGCGGGGGATACAGCGGGGACACAGCGGGACACAGTGGCGGACACAGCGACACACAGAGGGATATAGCGGGGGACACAGCGGGACACAGCGGGGGACACAGCAAGGGAAAGAGCGGGATACAGCAGGGACACAGGGGGACACAGCGGGAGACACAGCGGGACACACCGGGAGACACAGTGGGGGGACAGCGGGGACAAAGCGGGACACAGCGGGGACACTACAGGGACACAGCGGGGACACAGCGGGACACAGCGGGAACACAGCAGGGACACAGCGGGACAGAGTGGAGACACAGCGGGACACAGCGGGGACACAGCGGGTACACAGCAGGACATAGCGGGGGACACAGCGGGACACAGCGGGACACAGCGGGGACACAGCGGGGACACAGCGGGGGACACAGCGGGGACACAGCAGGACACAGCGGGGTCATAATGGGGATACACCAGGAGATAGCGGGGACACACCTGGGCACAATGGGGACACAGCGGGGAAACAGAGGGGGACAAAGCGGGGGACAGCAGGGACACACCGGGGGACAACGGGGACACAGCGGGACACAAGGGGGGACAGAGCAGATGATACAGCGGGACACAGCAGGGGACAAGCGAGGAAACAGTGGGGGACACAGCGGGA
Source organism: Dipodomys ordii (assembly GCF_000151885.1). NCBI lineage: Eukaryota > Metazoa > Chordata > Mammalia > Rodentia > Heteromyidae > Dipodomys > Dipodomys ordii. Next base: position 2,117 of record NW_012286219.1, read on the forward strand.
CACAGCAGGGACTCAGGGGGACACAGCGTGTACACTGCGGTGACACAGCGGGCCACAGCGGGACACAGCAGGCCACAGCGGGGACACAGCGGGGGACCCAGAGGGACACAGCGGAGAACACAGAGGGACACAGCAGGACACAGCAGGGGACAGAGGGGACACAGTGGGACACAGCAGGGGACAGCGGGGACACACCAGGGGACAACGGGGACACAGCGGTGAAACAGAGGTGGACACAGCGGGGACACAGCCGGACACAGCGGGGACACAGTGGGGGCATCATCGGGGGACACTGCGGGACACAGCGGGGGACAAAGCGGGGGACACAGCGGGACAGAGCGGGACACAGCTGGGACACAGTAGGGGACAGCAGGGACACAGCAGGGGACAAGGGGGACACAGCGGGACAAAGTGGGCGACACAGAGGGGGACACAGCGGGACACAGCAGGGGACAAGCAAGGACATATCAGGACACAGCGGGGACACAGCGGGGACACAGAGGGGACACAGCAGAGACACAGCGGGGGACACAGCGAGACAGATCGTGGGACACAGTGGGACAGAGCAGGGATACATCGTGGGACACAGCGGGACTCTGTTTGAATCATTGTGGGACACAGCAGGACACAGCTGGGGACACAGCGGTGACACAGCTGGACACAGCGGCGGACACAGCGATACACAGTGGGACATTGCGGGGGACAAAGCCAGACACAGCAGGGGACACAGCAGGGGAAACAGCAGGGACACAGCAGGGCACCGTGGGGGACACAGCGAGGACACAATGGGGGCACAGTTGGACACAGCGGGGACACAGAGGTGGACACAGCGGGGACACAGCGGGACACAGCGTGACACAGCGGGGACACAGCGGGGACACAGCGGGTACACAGCGGGACACAGCAGGACATAGGGGGACACTGTGGGGACACAGCGGTACA
>NW_012286220.1:0-1388 GCF_000151885.1 Dipodomys ordii
CAGCGGGGATACAGCGGGGGGACACAGCTGGGCACAGCGGGACACAGCAGGGACTCAGCGGGACACAGCGGGTACACTGCGGTGACACAGCGGGACAAAGCGGGGACACATCGGGACACAGCGGGGCCACAGCGGGGGACCCAGAGGGACACAGCGGAGAACACAGAGGGACACAGCGCGACACAGCGGGAGACAGAGGGGACACAGTGGGACACAGCGGAGGACACAGCAGGGGACTGCGGGGACACACCTGGGGACAACGGGGACACAGCGGGGACACAGAGGGGGACACAGCGGGGACACAGCGGGACACAGCTTGGGACACAGTGGGGACACAGCAGGACACAGCGGGGACACAATGGGGGCCTCAGCGGGGAACGCTGCGGGACACAGCGGGGGACACAGGGGGACACAGCGGGACACAGCGGAACACAGCGGGGGACACAGCAGGGGACAGCGGGGACACAGCAGGGGACAATGGGGACACAGCGGGACAAAGCGGGGGACACAGCGGGGGACACAGCGGGACACAGCGGGGACACAGCGGTGGACACAGAGAGACACAAAGTGGGACACAGCGGGCCACAGCGGGACACATCGGGGGACACAGCAGGACGCAGCGGGGACACAGCGAGGACACAGTGTGACACAGCGAGGACACAGCGGGGAAACAGCGGGGACACAGCGGGGAACAAAGCGGGAACACAGCGTGACACAGCGGGACACAGCAGGTACACAGCGGGAAACAGCGGGGGACACAGCGGGGGACACAACGAGGACACAGCGGTGTCACAGTGGGGGACACAGCGAGACATAGCGGGACACAGCGGGACACAGCGGGGGACACAGCAGGGGACAGCAAGGACACACCGGGGGACAAGGGGGACACAGCGAGACACAGCGGGGGACAGAGCAGGGGACACAACAGGACACAGCAGGGGCCAAGCGAGGACACAGCGGGACACAGCGGGGACACAGCGGGGGACACAGCGGGATAGAGCGGGGACACAGAGGGGCACACAGCGGCACTCAGAGGGACACAGAGGGCGACACAGCGGGACACAGCGGGGGATACAGCGGGGACACAGCGGGACACAGTGGCGGACACAGCGATACACAGCGGGATATAGCGGGGGACACAGCGGGACACAGCGGGGGACACAGCAAGGGAAAGAGCGGGATACAGCAGGGTACACAGGGGGACACAGCGGGAGACACAGCGGGACACACCGGGAGACACAGTGGGGGGGACAGCGGGGACAAAGCGGGACACAGCGGGGGGACACTACTGGTACACAGCGGGGACACAGCGGGACACAGCGGGAACACAGCAGGGACACAGCGGGACAGAGTGGAGACACAGCGGGACACAGCGGGGGACACAGCGG
>NW_012286221.1:0-4114 GCF_000151885.1 Dipodomys ordii
CAGCAGGGACATAGCGGGACACAGCGAGGACACAGCGGGGACACAGCTGGACACAGCGGTGGAAACAGAGAGACACAAAGGGGGACACAGCGGGACACAGCGGGGGAAACAGCGAGGACACAGTGGGACACAGCGGGACACAGCAGGGACACAGCAGGGACACAGTGGGGAACACAGCGGGAACACAGCTTGACACAGCGGTACACAGAGGGACACAGCGGGGACACAGCGGGGGACAAAGCGGGACACCACGGGACACAGCGGGACACAGCGCGGACACAGCGGGACACAGCGGTGGACACAGCAGGGATAAAGCGGGGGACACAGCTGGACACAGCCTGACACAGCAGGTACTCAGCGGGACACAGCGGGTACAATGCGGTGACACAGCGGGACACAGCGGGGACACAGCGGGGACACAGCGGGGGACACAGCAGGACACAGCGGGGACACAGCGGGACACAGATGGACACGGCGGGGGAATCAGCAGAGGACACTGCGGGACACAGCGGGGGACACAGGGGTGACACAGCGGGACACAGTGGGGGAGAGAACAGGGTCACAGCGTGACACATCGGAACATTGTGGGGGACACAGCAGGGGACAGCAGGGACACACCGGGGCACAATGGGGACACAGCGGGACAAAGCAGGGGACACAGAGGGGGACACAGCGGAACACAGCAGGGGACAAGCGAGGACACAGCGGGACACAGCGGGGACACAGCGGGGACACAGCGGTGGAAACAGAGAGACACAAAGGGGGACACAGCGGGACACAGCAGGGGACACAGCGGGACACAGCGGGGGAAACAGCGAGGACACAGTGGGACACAGCGGGACACAGCGGGGGACAAAGCGGGAGTCAGCAGGGGACACAGCGAGGACACAGCGGGACAAAGCGGTGACACAGAGGGGACTCAGTGGGGGACACAGCGGAAGACAAAGCTGGACACCATGGGACAGAGTGTGACACAGCGGGACACAGCAGAGACCGAGCAGGAAACAGCGGAACACAGAGCGGGACTCAGCGGGGGACACAGCGGGACACAGCGGGGGACACAGCGAGGACACAGTGGGACACAGCGGGGACACAGCGGGGACACAGAGGGGAACAAAGCGGGAACACAGCGGGACACAGCGGGACACAGCAGGTACACAGCGAGAAACAGCGGGGGACACAGCGGGGACACAGCGGGGCAAAGCGGGGGACACAGCGAGGGACACAGCGGGATACAGCAGGGACACAGCGGGACACAGCGGGGAACACAGCGGGACCCAGCGGGGGACAGAGCGGGGGACACAGCTGGGACACAGCAGGACACAGCAGATCATAGGGGGACACAGCCGGGACACAGCGGGACACAGCGGGGACACAACGGGGACACAGCGAGGGACACAGCGGGACACAGCGGGGACACAGCGGCACACAGCGGGGACACAGGGAGGCACACAGCGGGACACAGCGGGGACACAATGGGGAACACAGCGGGGGACACAGCGGGACAGAGCCGTGACACAGAGGGGACACAGCGGGGGACACAGCGGGACACAGCGGGGGACAGAGCAGTGGACACAGCGGGACACAGCGGAACACAGCGGGGGACACAGCAGAGGACAGCGGGGACACACCGGGGGACAATGGGGACACAGCAGGACAAAGCGGGCGACACAGCGGGGGACACAGCGGGACACAGCAGGGACAAAGCATGAGACACAGCGGGGAACAAAGCGGGAACACAGCGTGACACAGCGGGACAACAGCGGGGACACAGAGGGGACACACCAGGACAAAGCGGGGGACACAGTGGGGGACACAACGGGACACAGCGGGGACAAAGCGGTGGACACAGAGAGACACAAAGAGGGACAGAGCAGAACGCAGCGGGACACATAGGGGGAAACAGTGGGACACAGTGGGGGACACAGCGAGGACACAGTGGGACACAGCGGGGAAGAAAGCGGGAACACAGCGTGACACAGCGGGACACAGCGGGGACACAGAGGGGACACAGCAAGACACATTGGGGACACAGCGGGACACATCGGGGACATAGCAGGGACACAGAGGGACACAGTGAGGGACACAGCAGGGGACAGTGGGGACACACCTGGGGACAACGGGGACACAGCGGGGACACAGAGTGGGACCCAGCAGGGACACAGCAGGTCACAGCGGGGGACACAGCGGGGGACACAGCCAGACACAGCGGGGACACAGCGGGACACAGCGGGGACACAGCGGGGGACACATCGGGGGACACTGCAGGACACAGCGGGGGATCAGGGGGGACACAGCGGGACACAGTGGGGAACACAGCGGGGGACACAGCGGGACACAGCGGGGGACACAGCGGAACACAGCGGGGACACAGCGGAGGACACAGCAGGGATACAGCTGGGTACACAGCGGGGGACAGAGCGGGTGACACACCTGGACACAGCGGGGACACAGCGGGACTCTGCGGGGCCACAGCGGGGACACAGCGGGGACACAGCAGGGGACACAGCGGGACAGAGCGGGGACACAGAGGGGGACACAGCGAAACTCAGCGGGACACATCGGGAGACACAGCAGACACAGCGGGGGACACAGCGGGGACACAGCGGGACACAGCGGGACACAGCGGGAACACAGCAGGACACAGCGGGACAGAGTGGAGACACAGTGGGACACAGCGGGGACACAGCGGGTATACAGCGGGACACAGCGTGGGACACAGGAGGACACAGCGGGATACAGTGAGGACACAGCGGGACACAGCGGGACATAGCAGGGACACAGCGGGGACACAGCGGGGGACACAGCGGGGACACAGCGGGACACAGCGGGACACAGCGAGGACACAGCGGGGACACAGCGGGACACAGCGGGACACAGCGGGGACACAGTGGGGACACAGCGGGGACAAAGCGGGGGACACAGCGAGGACACAGCGGGACATAATGGGTACACAGCGGGGGACACAGCGGAGGACAGCGGGGACACACCTGGGAACAATGGGGACACAGCGGGGACACAGAGGGGGACACAGTGGGGGACAGAAGGGACACAGCGGGGGACAACGGGGACACAGTGGGACACAATGGGGGACAGAGCAGGGGATAGAGCGGGACACAGCAGGGGACAAGCGAGGACACAGCGGGACGCAGCGGGGACACAGCGGGGACACAGCGGGGGACACAGCGGGACAGAGCGGGGACACAGAGGGGGACACAGCGAAACTCAGCGGGACACATCGGGGGACACAGCAGGACACAGCGGGGGACACAGCGGGGACACAGCGGGACACAGAAGAACACAGCGGGGGACACAGCAGTGGACAGCGGGGACACAGTGGGGGACAAGAGGGACACAGCGGAACAAAGCGGGGGACACAGCGGGGGACAAGCGAGGACACAGTGGGACACAGCGGGACACCTGGGAACAATGGGGACACAGCGGGGACACAGAGGGGGACACAGTGGGACACAGCGGGACACATCGCGGACACAGTGGGGGACACAGCGGGGACACAGCGGGACACAGAGGGATACACAGCGCGGACACAGCGTGACACATGGGGACCCAGCGGGACCCAGCGGGGGCCCCAGCGAGGACACAGCGGGACACAAATGGGGACACAGCAAGGACACAGCAGGACACAGCCTGAAAGAGCGGGACACAGTGGGGGACACAGCCGGGGACACAGCGGTACACAGCAGGGGACACAGCAGGGACACAGAGGGACACAGTGGGGACACAGCGGGACACAAATTGGCACACATCAAGGACACAGCAGGAAACAGCATGAAAGAGCGGGACACAGCGGGGGACACAGCAGGGGACACAGCGGGGACACAGCAGGACACAGTGGGGACACAGCGGGACACAGCGGGACAAATCAGGCGACACACCAGGACACTGCGGGGTACACAGCGGGACACAGCAGGGGACACAAAGGGACACAGTAGGGACACAGCGGGGGACACAACGGACACAAATGGGGACACAGCGTTACACAGCGGGGACACAGCGGGACACAGCTGGCACACAGCAGGGGACACAGCACGACACAGAGGGGAACAAAAGGGGCACACAGCGGGACACAGTGAGACACAGCGGGGTACACAGC
>NW_012286222.1:0-2343 GCF_000151885.1 Dipodomys ordii
GCCTAAAAGGTGTCCCTGCTGGTCTGAATGGGATTAAGCGGGGACACAGCGGGACCATCGGGGACTCATGTTGTATTCTATTGGACTCATGGGGTCCCAGCGGGTCTTCATATGTGAACTTAGCGGTAACATAGTGGTACTCTGCGGGACTCATCAGGTCCTCATCGAGAATCATCGGGTGACTCTGCGTGGTTTAGCGTGTCAAAGCTTGGACTCATTGATGGTCACAGTGGTATACAGCTTGACTCAGCTTTACATAGCGTGGAACATATTGGGATCCAGCGGGTACAGAGCGGGGGACACAGCTGGGACACAGCGGGACACAGCAGATCATAGGGGGACACAGCGGGGACACAGCGGGACACAGCGGGGACACAACGGGTACTCAGCGAGGGACTCAGCGGGACACAGCGGGGACACAGCGGCACTCAGCGGGGACACAGGGAGGCACACAGCGGGACACAGCGGGGACACAATGGGGAACACAGCGGGGGACTCAGCGGGACAGAGCCGTGACACAGAGGGGACACAGCGGGGGACACAGCGGGACACAGCGGGGGACAGAGCAGTGGACACAGCGGGACACAGCGGAACACAGCGGGGGACACAGCAGAGGACAGTGGGGACACACCGGGGGACAATGGGGACACAGCAGGACAAAGCAGGTGACACAGCGGGGGACACAGCGGGACACAGCAGGGACAAAGCATGAGACACAGCGGGGAACAAAGCGGGAACACAGCGGGGGACACAGCGGGACAACAGCGGGGACACAGAGGGGACACACCAGGACAAAGCGGGGGACACAGCGGGGGACACAGCGGGACACAGCGGGGACAAAGCGGTGGACACAGAGAGACACAAAGAGGGACAGAGCGGAACGCAGCGGGACACATAGGGGGAAACAGTGGGACACAGTGGGGGACACAGCGAGGACACAGTGGGACACAGCGGGGAAGAAAGCGGGAACGCAGCGTGACACAGCGGGACACAGCGGGGACACAGAGGGGACACAGCAAGACAAATCGGGGACACAGCGGGACACATCGGGGACATAGCAGGGACACAGAGGGACACAGTGAGGGACACAGCAGGGGACAGTGGGGACACACCTGGGGACAACGGGGACACAGCGGGGACACAGAGTGGGACCCAGCAGGGACACAGCGGGTCACAGCGGGGGACACAGCAGGGGACACAGCCAGACACAGCGGGGACACAGCGGGACACAGCGGGGACACAGCGGGGGACACATCGGGGGACACTGCGGGACACAGTGGGGGATCAGGGGGGACACAGCGGGACACAGTGGGGAACACAGCGGGGGACACAGCGGGACACAGTGGGACACAGCGGGGGACACAGCGGAACACAGCGGGGACACAGCGGAGGACACAGCAGGGATACAGCTGGGTACACAGCGGGGGACAGAGCGGGTGACACACCTGGACACAGCGGGGACACAGCGGGACTCTGCGGGGCCACAGCGGGGACACAGCGGGGACACAGCAGGGGACACAGCGGGACAGAGCGGGGACACAGAGGGGGACACAGCGAAACTCAGCGGGACACATCGGGAGACACAGCAGGACACAGCGGGGGACACAGCGGGGACACAGCGGGACACAGCGGGACACAGCAGGAACACAGCAGGGACACAGCGGGACAGAGTGGAGACACAGTGGGACACAGCGGGGACACAGCGGGTATACAGCGGGACACAGCGTGGGACACAGGAGGACACAGCGGGATACAGTGAGGACACAGCGGGACACAGCGGGACATAGCAGGGACACAGCGGGGACACAGTGGGGGACACAGCGGTGACACAGCGGGACACAGCGGGACACAGCGAGGACACAGCGGGGACACAGCGGGACACAGCGGGACACAGCGGGGACACAGCGGGGACACAGCGGGGACAAAGCGGGGGACTCAGCGAGGACACAGCGGGACATAATGGGTACACAGCGGGGGACACAGCGGAGGACAGCGGGGACACACCTGGGAACAATGGGGACACAGCGGGGACACAGAGGGGGACACAGTGGGGGACAGAAGGGACACAGCGGGGGACAACGGGGACACAGCGGGACACAACGGGGGACAGAGCAGGGGATAGAGCGGGACACAGCAGGGGACAAGCGAGGACACAGCGGGACGCAGCGGGGACACAGCGGGGACACAGCGGGGACACAGCGGGGGACACAGCGGGACAGAGCGGGGACACAGAGGGGGACACAGCGAAACTCAGCGGGACACATCGGGGGACACAGCAGGACACAGCGGGGGACACAGCGGGGACACAGCGGGACACAGAAGAACACAGCAGGGACACAGCAT
>NW_012286223.1:0-4553 GCF_000151885.1 Dipodomys ordii
AGCAAGGACACACCGGGGGACAAGGGGGACACAGCGAGACACAGCGGGGGACAGAGCAGGGGACACAACAGGACACAGCAGGGGCCAAGCGAGGACACAGCGGGACACAGCGGGGACACAGCGGGGACACAGCGGGGGACACAGCGGGATAGAGCGGGGACACAGAGGGGCACACAGCGGCACTCAGAGGGACACAGAGGGCGACACAGCGGGACACAGCAGGGGATACAGCGGGGACACAGCGGGACACAGTGGCGGACACAGCGATACACAGCGGGATATAGCGGGGGACACAGCGGGACACAGCGGGGGACACAGCAAGGGAAAGAGCGGGATACAGCAGGGACACAGGGGGACACAGCGGGAGACACAGCGGGACACACCGGGAGACACAGTGGGGGGACAGCGGGGACAAAGCGGGACACAGCGGGGGACACTACAGGGACACAGCGGGGACACAGCGGGACACAGCGGGAACACAGCAGGGACACAGCGGGACAGAGTGGAGACACAGCGGGACACAGCGGGACAGAGTGGAGACACAGCGGGTATACAGCGGGACACATCGTGGGACACAGGAGGACACAGCGGGATACAGTGAGGACACATCGGGACACAGCGGGACATAGCAGGGACACACAGCGGGGACACAGCGGGGGACACAGCAGGGACACAGCGGGACACAGCGGGACACAGCGGGGACACAGCGGGACACAGCGGGACACAGCGATGTGACACAGCGGGGACACAGCGGGACACAGCGGGACACAGCGGGGACACAGCGGGGACACAGCGGGGACAAAGCGGGGGACACAGCGAGGACACAGCGGGACATAATGGGTACACAGCGGGGGACACAGCGGAGGACAGCGGGGACACACCTGGGAACAATGGGGACACAGCGGGGACACAGAGGGGGACACAGTGGGGGACAGAAGGGACACAGCGGGGGACAACGGGGACACAGCGGGACACAACGGGGGACAGAGCAGGGGATAGAGCGGGACACAGCAGGGGACAAGCGAGGACACAGCGGGACGCAGCGGGGACACAGCGGGGACACAGCGGGGGACACAACGGGACAGAGCGGGGGCACAGAGGGGGACACAGCGAAACTCAGCGGGACACATCGGGGGACACAGCAGGACACAGCGGGGGACACAGCGGGGACACAGCGGGACACAGAAGAACACAGCGGGGGACACAGCAGGGGACAGCGGGGACACAGTGGGGGACAAGAGGGACACAGCGGAACAAAGCGGGGGACACAGTGGGGGACAAGCGAGGACACAGTGGGACACAGCGGGACACAGAGGGGACACAGCGGTGGACACAGAGAGACACAAAGGGGGACACAGCGGGACAGAGCGGGACTCAGCGGGGGACACAGCGTGACACAGCGGGGGACACAGCGAGGACACAGTGGGACACAGCGAGGACACAGCGGGGACACAGCGGGGACACAGAGGGGAACAAAGCGGGAACACAGCGTGACACAGCGGGACACAGCAGGTACACAGCGAGAAACAGCGGGGGACACAGCGGGGACACAGTGGGACAAAGCGGGGGACACAGCGAGGGACACAGCGGGATACAGCAGGGACACAGCGGGACACAGCGGGGAACACAGCGGGACCCAGCGGGGGACAGAGCGGGGGACACAGCTGGGACACAGCGGGACACAGCAGATCATAGGGGGACACAGCGGGGACACAGCGGGACACAGCGGGGACACAACGGGGACACAGCGAGGGACACAGCGGGACACAGCGGGGACACAGCGGGACACAGTGGGGGACACAGCGGGGGACACAGCGGGACACAGCGGGGACACAGCGGGGACACAGCGGGGGACACAGCGGGACACAGCGGGGGACAGAGCAGTGGACACAGCGGGACACAGCGGAACACAGCGGGGGACACAGCAGAGGACAGCGGGGACACACCGGGGGACAATGGGGACACAGCAGGACAAAGCGGGCGACACAGCGGGGGACACAGCGGGACACAGCAGGGACAAAGCATGAGACACAGCGGGGAACAAAGCGGGAACACAGCGTGACACAGCGTGACAACAGCGGGGACACAGAGGGGACACATCATGACAAAGCGGGGGACACAGCGGGGGACACAGCGGGACACAGCGGGGACAAAGCGGTGGACACAGAGAGACACAAAGAGGGACAGAGCGGAACGCAGCGGGACACATCGGGGGACACAGTGGGACACAGTGGGGGACACAGCGAGGACACAGTGGGACACAGCGGGGAAGAAAGCGGGAACACAGCGTGACACAGCGGGACACAGCGGGGACACAGAGGGGACACAGCAAGACACATCGGGGACACAGCGGGACACATCGGGGACATAGCAGGGACACAGAGGGACACAGTGAGGGACACAGCAGGGGACAGTGGGGACACACCTGGGGACAACGGGGACACAGCGGGGACACAGAGTGGGACCCAGCAGGGACACAGCGGGTCACAGTGGGGGACACAGCGGGGGACACAGCCAGACACAGCGGGGACACAGCGGGACACAGCGGGGACACAGCGGGGGACACATCGGGGGACACTGCGGGACACTGCGGGGGATCAGGGGGGACACAGCGGGACACAGTGGGGAGCACAGCGGGGGACACAGCGGGACACAGCGAGACACAGCGGGGGACACAGCGGAACACAGCGGGGACACAGCGGAGGACACAGCAGGGATACAGCTGGTTACACAGCGGGGGACAGAGCGGGTGACACACCTGGACACAGCGGGGACACAGCAGGACTCTGCGGGGCCACAGCGGGGACACAGCGGGGACACAGCAGGGGACACAGCGGGACAGAGCGGGGACACAGAGGGGGACACAGCGAAACTCAGCGGGACACATCGGGAGACACAGCAGGACACAGCGGGGGACACAGCGGGGACACAGTGGGACACAGCGGGACACAGCGGGAACACAGCAGGGACACAGCGGGACAGAGTGGAGACACAGCGGGGACACAGCGTGGGACACAGCGGGTATACAGCGGGACACAGCGTGTGACACAGGAGGACACAGCGGGATACAGTGAGGACACAGCGGGACACAGTGGGGGACACAGCGGGGACACAGCGGGACACAGCGGGACACAGCGAGGACACAGCGGGGACACAGCGGGACACAGCGGGACACAGCGGGGACACAGCGGGGACAAAGCGGGGGACACAGCAAGGACACAGCGGGACATAATGGGTACACAGCGGGGGACACAGCGGAGGACAGCGGGGACACACCTGGGAACAATGGGGACACAGCGGGGACACAGAGGGGGACACAGTGGGGGACAGAAGGGACACAGCGGGGGACAACGGGGACACAGCGGGACACAACGGGGGACAGAGCAGGGGATAGAGCGGGACACAGCAGGGGACAAGCGAGGACACAGCGGGACACAGCGGGGACACAGCGGGGACACAGCGGGGGACACAACGGGACAGAGCGGGGGCACAGAGGGGGACACAGCGAAACTCAGCGGGACACATCGGGGGACACAGCAGGACACAGCGGGGGACACAGCGGGGACACAGCGGGACACAGAAGAACACAGCGGGGGACACAGCAGTGGACAGCGGGGACACAGTGGGGGACAAGAGGGACACAGCGGAACAAAGCGGGGGACACAGCGGGGGACAAGTGAGGACACAGTGGGACACAGCGGGACACAGAGGGGACACAGCGGTGGACACAGAGAGACACAAAGGGGGACACAGCGGGACACAGCGGGACTCAGCGGGGGACACAGCGGGACACAGCGGGGGACACAGCGAGGACACAGTGGGACACAGCGAGGACACAGCGGGGACACAGAGGAGACACAGAGGGGAACAAAGCGGGAACACAGCGTGACACAGCGGGACACAGCAGGTACACAGCGGGAAACAGCGGGGGACACAGCGGGGACACAGTGGGACAAAGCGGGGGACACAGCGAGGGACACAGCGGGACACAGCGGGGAACACAGCGGGACCCAGCGGGGGACAGAGCGGGGGACACAGCTGGGACACAGTGGGACACAGCAGATCATAGGGGGACACAGCGCGGACACAGCAGGACACAGCGGGGACACAACGGAGACACAGCGAGGGACACAGCGGGGGACACAGCGGGGACACAGCGGGACACAGAACACTGCGGGGGACACAGCAGGGGACAGCGGGGACACAGTGGGGGACAAGAGGGACACAGCGGAACAAAGCGGGGGTCACAGCGGGGGACAAGCGAGGACACAGTGGGACACAGCGGGACACAGAGGGGACACAGCGGGGACACAGAGGGGAACAAAGCGGGAACACAGCGTGACACAGCGGGACACAGCAGGTACACAGCGGGAAACAGCAGGGTACACAGCGGGGACACAGCGGGACAAAGCGGGGGACACAGCGAGGGACACAGCAGGATACAGCAGGGACACAGCGGGACACAGCGGGGAACACAGCGGGACGCAGCGGGGGACAGAGCGGGGGACACAGCTGGGACACAGCGGGACACAGCAGATCATAGGGGGACACAG
>NW_012286224.1:0-1236 GCF_000151885.1 Dipodomys ordii
CAGCGGGGGACAGAGCGGGTGACACACCTGGACACAGCGGGGACACAGCGGGACTCTGCGGGGACACAGCGGGGACACAGCAGGGGACACAGCGGGACAGAGCGGGGACACAGAGGGGGACACAGCGAAACTCAGCGGGACACATCGGGAGACACAGCAGGACACAGCGGGGGACACAGCGGGGACACAGCGGGACACAGCGGGACACAGCGGGAACACAGCAGGGACACAGCGGGACAGAGTGGAGACACAGTGGGACACAGCGGGGACACACGGGTATACAGCGGGACACAGCGTGGGACACAGGAGGACACAGCGGGATACAGTGAGGACACAGCGGGACACAGCGGGACATAGCAGGGACACAGCGGGGACACAGCGGGGGACACAGCGGGGACACAGCGGGACACAGCGGGACACAGCGAGGACACAGCGGGGACACAGCGGGACACAGTGGGACACAGCGGGGACACAGCGGGGACACAGCGGGGACAAAGCGGGGGACACAGCGAGGACACAGCGGGACATAATGGGTACACAGCGGGGGACACAGCGGAGGACAGCGGGGACACACCTGGGAACAATGGGGACACAGCGGGGACACAGAGGGGGACACAGTGGGGGACAGAAGGGACACAGCGGGGGACAACGGGGACACAGCGGGACACAACGGGGGACAGAGCAGGGGATAGAGCGGGACACAGCAGGGGACAAGGGAGGACACAGCGGGACGCAGCGGGGACACAGCGGGGACACAGCGGGGACACAGCGGGGGACACAGCGGGACAGAGCGGGGACACAGAGGGGGACACAGTGAAACTCAGCGGGACACATTTGGGGACACAGCGGGGGACAGCGGGGACACAGCGGGACACAGCGGAGGACACAGCGGGAAACAGCAGGGACACAGGGGGACACAGCGGGGAACACAGCAGGGGACAGCGGGGACACACCGGGGGACACAGCGGGACACAGCGGAACACAGCGGGGGACACAGCAGGGAACAGCGGGGGACACACCGGGGGACAATGGGGACACAGCAGGACAAAGTGGGGGACACAGCGGGGGACACAGCGGGACACAGCTGGGGACAAGCGAGGACACAGCGGGACACAGCAGGGACACAGCGGGGACACAGCCGTGTACACAGAGAGACACAAAGGGGGACAGAGCAGAACACAGCGGGACACATCGGGGGACACAGCGGGACACAGCGGGGGACACAGCGAGGAAACA
>NW_012286225.1:0-2150 GCF_000151885.1 Dipodomys ordii
TGACACAGCGGGACACAGCGGGGACACAGAGGGGACACAGCGGGAGACAGCGGGGACACAGCGGGACACATAGGGGACACAGCAGGGACACAGAGCGACACAGCGGGGGACACAGCAAGGGACAGCGGGGACACACCTGGGGACAAAGTGGACACAGCGGGGACACAGAGGGGGACACAGCGGGGACACAGCGGGGACACAGAGGGTCACAACGGGGGACAGAGCGGGGACACAGCGGGACAAAGCGGGGACACAGCAAGGGACACAGCGGGACACAGCAGGGACACAGTGAGGGACACAACGGGGGACACAGCGGAGGACACAGAGGGACACAGAGGGGGACACAGCGGACACAGTGGGGGACACAGCGGGGGACAGCGGGGACACAGCGATACACAGCGGGACATAGCGGGGACACAGCGGGGACACAGGGGTTCACAGCGGGGACACAGCGGGACACAGCGGGGACACAGCAGGGACACAGCGGGACACAGCTGGGGACAAGCGAGGACACAGCGGGACACAGCAGGACACAGCAGGGACACATCAGGGACACAGCAGTGGACACAGAGGGACACAGAGGGGGACACAGCGGGACACAGCAGAACAAAGCGGGGACACAGCAAGGGACACAGCGGGACACAGCAGGGACACAGTGGGGGAAACTGCGGGGGACACAGCGGTGAACACAGAGCGACACAGATGGGGACACAGTGGGACACAGTGGCGGACACAGCAGGGGACAGTGGGGACACAGCTGGACACAGCGGGACACAGCGGGAGACAGCGGGGACACAGTGTTACACAGCGGGACATAGTGGGGACACAGCGGTACACAGCGGGGACATAGCGGGACACAGCGGGACACAGCAGGGACACAGCGGGACACAGCGGGGGACACAGAGGGACACAGCGGGGAACACAGAGGGACACATCGGGGAACACAGAGGAACACAGCGGGACACAGCGGGTACAGCGGGGACACAGAAGGGGACAGCGGGGACCCACCAGGGGACAACGGGGACACAGCGGGATGCAGCGGGGTACACAGCGGGGGACACAGCGGGACACAGCTGGGGACAAGCGAGGACACAGCGGGACACAGCGGGACACAGCAGGGACACATCAGGGACACAGCGGTGGACACAGAGCAACACAGAGGGGGACACAGAGGGAAACAGCGGGACACAGCGGGGGACACAGCGGAACACAGCGGGGGACACAGCGGAAACACAGCTGGACACAGCGGGACACAGCAGGGACTCAGCGGGACACAGCGGGGACACAGCAGTAACACAGCGGGACACAGCGGGGACAAAGCAGGACACAGTGGGACACAGAGGGAGACACAGCGGGACTCAGCGGGGGACACAGAGGGACACAGTGGGGAACACAGAGGGACACAGCGGGACACAGCGGGACACAGCGGGACACAGCGGGTACAGCGGGGACACAGAAGGGGACAGCGGGGACCCACCTAGGGGACAACGGGGACACAGCGGGGGACACAGCGGGACACAGCAGGGGACAAGTGAGGACACAGCAGAAAACAGCAGGACACCGCAGGGACACATCAGGGACACAGCGGTGGACACAGAGGGACACAGAGGGGGACACAGCAGGACACAGCGGGACACAGCGGAGGACACAGCGGGGATACAGCGGGGCACACAGCGGGGGACACAGCGGGTGACACAGCTCAACACAGCGGGACACAGCAGGGACACAGCGGGACACAACGGGGACACAGCGGTGACACAGCGGGACACAGCGGGGACACAACGGGACTCAGCGGGGCCACAGCAGGGGACACAGTGGGACACAGCGAGACACAGCGGAACACAGCGGGAGACACAGCAGGGGACAGCGGGGACACATTGAGGGACACAGCGGGGGACACAGCAGAACACAGCGGGGGACACAGCGAGGACACAGCGAGGACACAGCGAGGACACAGCGGGGACAAAGCGGGGACACAGTGTGACACAGTGGGACACAGCAGGTACACAGTGGGAAACAGCGGGGGACACAGCGGGACACAGTGGGGGACACAGCGGGGGACAGCGGGGACACAGCGATACACAGCGGGACATAGCGGGGACACAGTGGGACATAGCGGGGTCACAGCGGGGACACAGTGGTACACAGCG
>NW_012286226.1:0-2056 GCF_000151885.1 Dipodomys ordii
ATGTACACATCTGGTGACATAGGTGGCTTGTCGTGACTCAGTGGGGGACAGAGCTAGGGTTTTCATCTGGTCCAGTTTTGGTTCTATTTTATTTTTCTTTTGGTATTTTATTGGTTTTTTTATTGGTTACTCAGTGTGGGACACAGTAGGATAGAGCGGTGACACTGAGGGGCACACTGTGGCTCTCATAGGGTCACAGAGGGTGACACAGCTGGACACAGCGGGGGATACAGCGGGGACTCAGCGGGACACAGTGGTGGACACAGCGACACACAGCGGGATATAGTGGGGGACACAGCGGGACTCAGCGGGGGACACAGCATGGGAAAGAGCGGGATACAGCAGGGACACAGGGGGACACAGCGGGACACACAGCGGGACACACCGGGAGACTCAGTGGGTGGACATCGGGAGACACAGCAGGACACAGCGGGGACACAGCGGGGACACAGCGGGGACACAGCGGGACACAGCGGGAACACAGCAGGGACACAGCGGGACAGAGTGGAGACACAGTGGGACACAGCGGGGACACAGCGGGTATACAGCGGGACACAGCGTGGGACACAGGAGGACACAGCGGGATACAGTGAGGACACAGCGGGACACAGCGGGACATAGCAGGGACACAGTGGGGACACAGTGGGGGACACAGCGGGGACACAGCGGGACACAGCGGGACACAGCGAGGACACAGCGGGGACACAGCGGGACACAGCGGGACACAGCGGGGACACAGCGGGGACACAGCGGGGACAAAGCGGGGGACACAGCGAGGACACAGCGGGACATAATGGGTACACAGTGGGGGACACAGCGGAGGACAGCGGGGACACACCTGGGAACAATGGGGACACAGCGGGGACACAGAGGGGGACACAGTGGGGGACAGAAGGGACACAGCGGAGGACAACGGGGACACAGCGGGACACAACGGGGGACAGAGCAGGGGATAGAGTGGGACACAGCAGGGGACAAGCGAGGACACAGCGGGACGCAGCGGGGACACAGCGGGGACACAGCGGGGACACAGCGGGGGACACAGCGGGACAGAGCGGGGACACAGAGGGGGACACAGCAGGGGACAGCGGGGACACAGTGGGGGACAAGAGGGACACAGCGGAACAAAGCGGGGGACACAGCGGGACACAGCAGTGGACAAGCGAGGACACAGTGGGACACAGCGGGACACAGAGGGGACACAGCGGTGGACACAGAGAGACACAAAGGGGGACACAGCGGGACACAGCGGGACTCAGCGGGGGACACAGCGGGACACAGCGGGGGACACAGCGAGGACACAGTGGGACACAGCGAGGACACAGCGGGGACACAGCGGGACACAGAGGGGAACAAAGCGGGAACACAGCGTGACACAGCGGGACACAGCAGGTACACAGCGGGAAACAGCGGGGGACACAGCGGGGACACAGTGGGACAAAGCGGGGGACACAGCGAGGGACACAGCGGGATACAGCAGGGACACAGCGGGACACAGCGGGGAACACAGCGGGACCCAGCGGGGGACAGAGCGGGGGACAAAGCTGGGACACAGCGGGACACAGCAGATCATAGGGGGACACAGCGGGGACACAGCGGGACACAGCGGGGACACAACGGGGACACAGCGAGGGACACAGCGGGGGAAACAGCGGGGACACAGCAGGACACAGAAGAACACAGCGGGGGACACAGCAGGGGACAGCGGGGACACAGTGGGGGACAAGAGGGACACAGCGGAACAAAGCGGGGGACACAGCGGGGGACAAGCGAGGACACAGTGGGACACAGCGGGACACAGAGGGGACACAGCGGTGGACACAGAGAGACACAAAGGGGGACACAGCGGGACAGAGCGGGACTCAGCGGGGGACACAGCGGGACACAGCGGGGACACAGCGAGGACACAGTGGGACACAGCGAGGACACAGCGGGGACACAGCGGGGACACAGAGGGGAACAAAGCGGGAACACAGCGTGACACAGCAGGACACAGCAGGTACAAAGCGGGAAACAGCGGGGGACACAGCGGGGACACAGTGGGACAAAGCGGGGG
>NW_012286227.1:0-1090 GCF_000151885.1 Dipodomys ordii
CCAGACACAGCGGGGACACAGCGGGACACAGCGGGGACACAGCGGGGGACACATCGGGGGACACTGCGGGACACTGCGGGGGATCAGGGGGGACACAGCGGGACACAGTGGGGAGCACAGCGGGGGACACAGCGGGACACAGCGAGACACAGCGGGGGACACAGCGGAACACAGCGGGGACACAGCGGAGGACACAGCAGGGATACAGCTGGTTACACAGCGGGGGACAGAGCGGGTGACACACCTGGACACAGCGGGGACACAGCAGGACTCTGCGGGGCCACAGCGGGGACACAGCGGGGACACAGCAGGGGACACAGCGGGACAGAGCGGGGACACAGAGGGGGACACAGCGAAACTCAGCGGGACACATCGGGAGACACAGCAGGACACAGCGGGGGACACAGCGGGGACACAGTGGGACACAGCGGGACACAGCGGGAACACAGCAGGGACACAGCGGGACAGAGTGGAGACACAGTGGGACACAGCGGGGACACAGCGGGTATACAGCGGGACACAGCGTGGGACACAGGAGGACACAGCGGGATACAGTGAGGACACAGCGGGACACAGCGGGACATAGCAGGGACACAGCGGGGACACAGCGGGGGACACAGCGGGGACACAGCGGGACACAGCGGGACACAGCGAGGACACAGCGGGGACACAGCGAGGACACAGCGGGGACACAGCGGGACACAGCGGGACACAGCGGGGACACAGCGGGGACACAGCGGGGACAAAGCGGGGGACACAGCGAGGACACAGCGGGACATAATGGGTACACAGCGGGGGACACAGCGGAGGACAGCGGGGACACACCTGGGAACAATGGGGACACAGCGGGGACACAGAGGGGGACACAGTGGGGGACAGAAGGGACACAGCGGGGGACAACGGGGACACAGCGGGACACAACGGGGGACAGAGCAGGGGATAGAGCGGGACACAGCAGGGGACAAGCGAGGACACAGCGGGACGCAGCGGGGACACAGCGGGGACACAGCGGGGACACAGCAGGGGACACAGCGGGACAGAGCGGGGACACAGAGGGGGACACAGCGAAACTCAGCGGGACACATCGGGG
>NW_012286228.1:0-3094 GCF_000151885.1 Dipodomys ordii
CAGCGGGACGCAGCGGGACACAGCGGGGACGCAGCGGGGACAAAGCGGGGGACAGCCGGGAGACACAGCGGGACACAGCGGGACACAGCGTGGACACAGCATGACACAGCGGGGGACACAGCGGGGACACAGCGGGATACAGCTGGACACAGCGGAAGACACAACGGGACACAGCGGGGGACAGAGCAGGACATAACGGGGGACAAAGCGGGAGACACAGCGAGACACAGCGGGGGACACAGCGGGACAAAGCTGGGACACAGCGGGGACACAGCTGGGGACACAGTGGGCCACAGCGGGGGATTCAGCGAGGACACAGCTGGGACATAGCGGGGACACTGCGGGACACAGCGGGACACAGCGGGAACACAGCAGGGGACAGCAGGAAGACACAGCGGGACACAGCGGGGACAAAGCGGTACAAAGCGGGGGACAGCGGGGACACAACGGAACACAGCGGGGAACAGCAGGGACACAGCGGGGACACAGAGGGGACACAGCGTGACAAACCAGAGACACAGCGGGGACACAGTGGGACACAGCAGGGACATAGGAGGACAAAGCGGGGACACAGTGGGGACACAGCTGGGGACAGAGTGGGACATAGCGGGGGATACAGCGAGGACACAGCGGGGACATAGTGGGGACACCTCAGGACACAGCGGGACACAGCGGGAACACAGCGTGCGACAGCAGGAGACACAGCGGGACACAGCGGGGGACACAACGAGGACACAGCGGGACACAGCGGGGACACAGCGGGGACACAGCGGGGACAAAGCGGGGGACACAGCGAGGACACAGCGGGACATAATGGGTACACAGCGGGGGACACAGCGGAGGACAGCGGGGACACACCTGGGAACAATGGGGACACAGCGGGGACACAGAGGGGGACACAGTGGGGGACAGAAGGGCCACAGCGGGGGACAACGGGGACACAGCGGGACACAACGGGGGACAGAGCAGGGGATAGAGCGGGACACAGCAGGGGACAAGGGAGGACACAGCGGGACGCAGCGGGGACACAGCGGGGACACAGCGGGGACACAGCGGGGGACACAGCGGGACAGAGCGGGGACACAGAGGGGGACACAGCGAAACTCAGCGGGACACATCGGGGGACACAGCAGGACACAGCGGGGGACACAGCGGGGACACAGTGGGACACAGAAGAACACAGCGGGGGACACAGCAGGGGACAGCGGGGACACAGTGGGGGACAAGAGGGACACAGCAGAACAAAGCGGGGGACACAGCGGGACACAGCAGTGGACAAGCGAGGACACAGTGGGACACAGCGGGACACAGAGGGGACACAGCGGTGGACACAGAGAGACACAAAGGGGGACACAGCGGGACACAGCGGGACTCAGCGGGGGACACAGCGGGACACAGCGGGGGACACAGCGAGGACACAGTGGGACACAGCGAGGACACAGCGGGGACACAGAGGAGACACAGAGGGGAACAAAGCGGGAACACAGCGTGACACAGCGGGACACAGCAGGTACACAGCGGGAAACAGCGGGGAACACAGCGGGGACACAGTGGGACAAAGCGGGGGACACAGCGAGGGACACAGCGGGACACAGCGGGGAACACAGCGGGACCCAGCGGGGGACAGAGCGGGGGACACAGCTGGGACACAGCGGGACACAGCAGATCATAGGGGGACACAGCGCGGACACAGCAGGACACAGTGGGGACACAACGGGGACACAGCGAGGGACACAGCGGGGGACACAGCGGGGACACAGCGGGACACAGAACACTGCGGGGGACACAGCAGGGGACAGAGGGGACACAGTGGGGGACAAGAGGGACACAGCGGAACAAAGCGGGGGACACAGCGGGGGACAAGCGAGGACACAGTGGGACACAGCGGGACACAGAGGGGACACAGCGGGGACACAGAGGGGAACAAAGCGGGAACACAGCGTGACACAGCGGGACACAGCAGGTACACAGCGGGAAACAGCAGGGTACACAGCGGGACAATGCGGGGGACACAGCGAGGGACACAGCAGGATACAGCAGGGACACAGCGGGACACAGCGGGGAACACAGCGGGACGCAGCGGGGGACAGAGCGGGGGACACAGCTGGGACACAGCGGGACACAGCAGATCATAGGGGGACACAGCGGGGACACAGTGGGTCACAGCGGGGACACAGCGGGGACACAGAGAGACACAACGGGGGACACAGCAGGACACAGCGGGGACTCAGCAAGGGACACAGTGGGACACAGCGTGGACACAGCGGGGGACACAGCGGGGGACACAGCGGTGGACACAGAGGGACACAGAGGGGGACACAGCGGGACACAGCGGGACACATTGGGGGACACAGCGGGGGACAGCGGGGACACAGCGGGACACAGCGGAGGAAACAGCGGGAAACAGCAGGGACACAGGGGGACACAGCGGGGAACACAGCAGGGGACAGCGGGGACACACCGGGGGACACAGCGGGACACAGCGGAACACAGCGGGGGACACAGCAGGGAACAGCGGGGGACACACCGGGGGACAATGGGGACACAGCAGGACAAAGTGGGGGACACAGCGGGGGACACAGCGGGACACAGCTGGGGACAAGCGAGGACACAGCGGGACACAGCAGGGACACAGCGGGGACACAGCCGTGTACACAGAGAGACACAAAGGGGGACAGAGCAGAACACAGCGGGACACATCGGGGGACACAGCGGGACACAGCGGGGGACACAGCGAGGAAACAGTGGGACACAGCGGGGAACAAAGCGGGAACACAGTGTGACACAGCGGGACACAGCGGGGACACAGAGGGGATACAGTGGGACACATCGGGGACACAGCAGAGACACAGAGGGACACAGTGAGGGACACAGCGAGGACACAGTGGGACACAGCAGGGAACAAAGTGGGAACACAGCGTGACACAGTGGGACACAGTCGGGGACACAGCGCGACACATCGGGGACACAGCGGGACACATCGGGGACACAGCAGGGACACAGCGGGGGACAGTGGGGACACACATGTGGACAATGGGGACACAGCGGGGACACAGAGGGGGACACAGCCAGACACAGCGGGGCACAGAGCGGG
>NW_012286229.1:0-26832 GCF_000151885.1 Dipodomys ordii
ACAGCGGGACACAGTGGGGACACAGCGGGGGACACAGCGGAACACAGCGGGACACAGCGGGACACAGCAGGAGACACAGCAGGGACACAGAGGGGACACAGTGGGACACAGCGTGGAACACAGCGGAGACACAGCGGGGACACAGCGGGACACAGCAGGACATAGGGGGACACAGCGGGGACACAGCAGGACACAGCGGGGGATACAACGGGACACAGCGGGACACAGCGGGGACACAGCGGGGGACACAGCGGAACACAGCGGGACACAGCGGGACACAGCAGGGGACACAGCAGGGACACAGAGGGGACACAGTGGGACACAGCGTGGAACACAGCGAGGACACAGTGGGCACACAGCGGGACACAGCGGGGACACAGAGGGACACAACGGGGGACACAGTGGGGACACAGCGGGACACAGCTGGACACAGCGAAGGACACAGCGGGACACAGCGGGGACACAGTGGGGGACACAGCGGGGGACACAGTGGGACACAGAGGTGACACAGCAGGGATACAGCGGGGGACACAGCATGGGACAGAGAGGGACACAGCGGGACACAGCGGGACACAGCAGGGGACACAGCGGGGATACAGCGGGGGACACAGCTGGACACAGCGGGACACAGCAGGGACTCAGCGGGACGCAGCTGGTACACTGCGGTGACACAGCGGGACAAAGCGGGGACACATCGGGACACAGCGGGGCCACAGCGGGGGACCCAGAGGGATACAGCGGAAAATACAGAGGGACACAGCGGGACACAGCGGGGGACAGAGAGGACACAGCGGGACACAGCGGGACACAGTGGGACACAGCGGGGGACACAGCAGGGGACTGTGGGGACACACCTGGGGACAACGGGGACACAGCGGGCACACAGTGGGACAAAGCAGGGGACAGAGTGGGGACACAGCAGGACACTGCGGGGACACAATGGGGGCCTCAACGGGGAACACTGCGGGACACAGCGGGGGACACAAGGGGACACAGCGGGACACAGCGTGGGACACAGCGGGGGACACAGTGGGAAACAGCGGAACACAGCGGGGGACACAGCAGGGGACAGGGGGGACACAGCGGGGGACAATGGGGACACAGCGAGACAAAGCGGGGGACACAGCGGGGGACACAGCGGGACACAGCAGGGGACAAGCGAGGACACAGCGGGGACACAGCGGTGGACACAGAGAGACACAAATGGGGCCACAGCGGTCCATAGCAGGGCACAGCAGGGGACACAGCGGGACACAGTGGGGGACACAGCGAGGACAGTGGGACACAGCGAGGACACAGCGGGGAAACAGCGGGGACACAGCGGGGAACAAAGCGGGAACACAGCATGACACAGCGGGACACAGCAGGTACACAGCGGGAAACAGCTGGGGACACAGCGGGACACAGCAGGGGACACAACGGGGACACAGCGTTGTCACAGTGGGGGACACAGCGGGGACACAGCGGGACATAGCGGGACACAGCGGGACACAGCGGGGGACACAGCGGGGGACAGCAAGGACACACCGGGGGACAAGGGGGACACAGTGGGACACAGCGGGGGACAGAGCGGGGGACACAACAGGACACAGCAGGGGCCAAGCGAGGACACAGCAGGACACAGCGGGGACACAGCGGGGACACAGCGGGGACACAGCGGGGGACACAGTGGGATAGAGCGGGGACACAGAGGGGGACACAGCGGCACTCAGAGGGACACAGAGGGCGACACAGCGGGACACAGCGGGGGATACAGCGGGGACACAGCAGGACACAGCGGCGGACACAGCGATACACAGCGGGACATAGCGGGGGACACAGCGGGACACAGCGGGGGACACAGCGAGGTAAAGAGCGGGATACATCAGGGACAGAGGGGGACACAGCGGGAGACACAGCGGGACACAGCAAGGACAAAGCATGAGACACAGCGGGGAACAAAGCGGGAACACAGCGTGACACAGCGGGACAACAGCGGGGACACAGAGGGGACACAGCAGGACACATCGGGGACACAGTGGGACACATCGGGGACATAGCAGGGACACAGAGGGACATAGCGAGGGACACAGCGGGGGACAGCGGGGACACACCTGGGGACAATGGGGACACAGCGGGGACAGAGTGGGACCCAGCGGGTCACAGCGGGGACACAGCGGGACACAGCGGCGGACAAAGCGATACACAGCGGGACATAGTGGGGGACGAAGCAGGACACAGTGGGACACAGCGTGGACACAGCGGGGACACAGCGGGACAGAGCGGGACATAGGAGGACACAGTGGGGACACAGCGGGACACAGCGGGGACACAGCGGGACACAGCGGAGGACACAGCGAGGACACAGCAGGATACAGCAGGACATAATGGGTACACAGTGGGGGACACAGCGTGGGACAGCGGGGACACACCTGGGAACAATGGGGACACAGCGGGGACACAGAGGGGGACACAGTGGGGACAGAAGGGACACAGCGGGGGACCATGGGGACACAGGGGAAACAACGGGGGACAGAGCAGGGGATAGAGCGGGACACAGCAGGGGACAAGCGAGGATACAGCGGGACGCAGCGGGGACACAGCGGGGATACAGCGGGGACACAGCGGGGGACACAGCGGGACAGAGCGGGGACACAGAGGGGGACACAGCGAAACTCAGCGGGACACATCAGGGGACACAGCAGGACACAGCAAGGGACACAGCGGGGACACAGTTGGACACAGCAGAACACAGTGAGGGACACAGCAGGGAACAGTGGGGACACAGCGGGGGACAAGAGGGAAACAGCGGAACAAAATGGGGGACACAGCGGGGGACACAGCGGGACACAGCAGGGGACAAGCGAGGACACAGTGGGACACAGCGGGACACAGAGGGGACACAGCGGTGGACACAGAGAGACACAAAGGGGGACACAGCGGGACACAGCGGGACTCAGCGGGGGACACAGCGGGACACAGTGGGGGACACAGCGAGGACACAGTGGGACACAGCGAGGACACAGCGGGGACACAGCAGGGACACAGAGGGGAACAAAGCAGGAACACAGCGTGACACAGCGGGACACAGCAGGTACACAGCGGGAAACAACGGGGGACACAGCGAGGGACACAGCGGGATACAGCAGGGACACAGCGGGACACAGCGGGGAACACAGCGGGACCCAGCGGGGGACAGAGCCGGGGACACAGCTGGGACACAGCGGGACACAGCAGATCATAGGGGGATACAGCGGGGACACAGCGGGACACAGCAGGGACACAGCGGGGACACAGCGAGGGACACAGCGGGACACAGCGGGGACACAGCAGGGACACAGGGAGGGACACAGCGGGACACAGCGGGGACACAGTGGCGGACACAGCGGGGGACACAGCGGGACAGAGCCGTGACACAGCGGGGACACAGCGGGGGACACAGCGGGACACAGCGGGGGACAGAGCAGTGGACACAGCGGGACACAGCGGAACACAGCGGGGGACACAGCAGGGGACAGCGGGGACACTCCGGGGAACAATGGGGACACAGCAGGACTAAGCGGGCGGCACAGCGGGGGACACAGCGGGACACAGCAGGGACAAAGCGTGAGACACAGCGGGGAACAAAGCGGGAACACAGCGTGACACAGCGGGACAACAGCGGGGACACAGAGGGGACACAGCAGAACACATCGGGGACACAGCGGGACACATCGGGGACATAGCAGGGACACAGAGGGACACAGCGAGGGACACAGTGGGGGACAGCGGGGACACACCTGGGGACAATGGGGACACAGCGGGGACACAGAGGGGGACCCAGCGGGGACACAGCGGGTCACAGTAGGGGACACAGCGGGGGACACAGCCGGACACAGCGGGGACAAAGCGGGACACAGCGGGGACACAGCGGGGGACACATCGGGGGACACTGTGAGACACAGCGGGGGATACAGGGGGACACAGCGGGACACAGCGGGGAACACAGCGGGGGACACAGCGGGACAGCGGGGACACAGCGGAGGACACAGCGGGGATAGAGCGGGGGACACAGCGGGGGACAGAGCGGGTGACACAGCTGGACACAGCGGGACACAATAGGGACACAGCGGGACACAACGGGGACACAGCGGTGACACAGCGGGACACAGCGGGAACACAACGGGACTCAGCGGGGCCACAGCGGGGGACACAGTGGGACACAGAGGGACACAGCGGAACACAGCGGGAGACACAGCAGGGGACAGCGGGGACACACAGGGGGACACAGCGGGGGACACAGCGGGACACAGCAGGGACACAGCGGGTCACAGCGGTGGACAAAGTGGGACCCAGGGGGACATAACGTGGAACACAGCGGGGACACAGCGGGACACCACGGAGGACACAGCGGGGACACAGCGGAAACACAGGGGAGGACACAGCGGGGCACACAGCTGGACACAGAAGGACATAGCAGGGACTCAGCGGGACACAGCGGGGACACAGCAGTGACACAGTGGGACACACCAGGGACACAGCGGGACTCTGCGGGGCGACAGCGGAGGCCACAGCGGGGACACAGCGAGGGACACAGCGGGAGAGAGCGGGGACACAGAGGGGGACACAGTGGGACTCAGCGGGACACAGCGGGGGATACAGCGGGCCACAGCGGGGGACACAGCGGGGATACAGCGGGACACAGCGGCGGACACAGCGATACACAGCGGGACATAGTGGGGGACAAAGCCGGACACAGTGGGACACAGCGTGGGACACAGCGGGGACACAGCGGGACACAGCGGGACATAGGAGGACACAGTGGGGACACAGCGGGACTCAGCGGAGGACACAGCAGGACACAGCGGGGGACACAGCGAGGACACAGTGGGACACAGCGAGGACACAGCGGGGATTCAGCAGGGACACAGAGGGGAACAAAGCGGGAACACAGCGTGACACAGCGGGACACAGCAGGTACGCAGCGGGAAACAGCGGGATACACAGCGGGGACACAGCGGGACAAAGCGGGGGACACAGCGAGGGACACAGCGGGATACAGCAGGGACACAGCGGGACACAGCAGGAACACAGCGGGACCCAGCGGGGGACAGAGCGGGGGACACAGTTGGGACACAGCGGGACACAGCAGATCATAGGGGGACACAGCGGGGACACAGCGGGACACAGCGGGGACACAGCGGGGGACACAGCGGGATAGAGCGGGGACACAGAGGGGGACACAGCGGGGGACAGAGCAGGGGACACAGTGGGACACAGCGGAACACAGCATGGGACACAGCAGGGGACAGCGGGGACACACCAGGGGACAATGGGGACACAGCAGGACAAAGCGGGGACACACCGGGGGACAATGGGGACACAGCAGGGACAAAGCGTGAGACACAGCAGGGAACAAAGCGGGAACACAGCATGACACAGCAGGACACAGCGGGGACACAGAGGGGACACAGCAGGACACATCGTGGACACAGTGGGACAATAGGGAACATAGCAGGGACACAGAGGGACACAGCGAGGGACACAGTGGGGGACAGCGGGGACACACCTGGGGACAACGGGGACACAGCGGGGACACAGATGGGGACCCAGTGGGGACACAGCGGGTCACAGCGGGGGACACAGCGGGGGACACAGCCGGACACAGCGGGGACAAAGCGGGACACAGCGGGGACACAGCGGGGAACACATCGGGGGACACTGTTGGACACAGCGGGGGATACAGGGGGGACACAGCGGGACACAGCGGGGAACACAGCGGGGGACACAGTGGGACACAGCGGGACACAGCGGAACACAGTGGGAGACACAGCAGGGGACAGCGGGGACACAGCAGGGACACAGCGGGACACAGCAGTGGACAAAGTGGGACCCAGGGGGACATAACGTGGAACACAGCGGGGACACAGCAGGACACCACGGAGGACACAGCGGGGACACAGCGGAAACACAGGGGAGGACACAGCGGGGCACACAGCTGGACACAGCAGGACATAGTAGGGACTCAGCGGGACACAGGGGGGACACAGCAGTGACACAGCGGGACACACCGGGGACACAGCGGGACTCTGCGGGGCGACAGCGGAGGCCACAGCTGGGACACAGCGAGGGACACAGCGGGAGAGAGTGGGGACACAGAGGGGGACACAGTGGGACTCAGTGGGACACAGTGGGGGATACAGCGGGCCACAGCGGGGGACACAGCGGGGATACAGCGGGACACAGCGGCGGACACAGCGATACACAGCGGGACATAGTGGGGGACAAAGCCGGACACAGTGGGACACAGCGTGGGACACAGCGGGGACACAGCGGGACACAGTGGGACATAGGAGGACACAGTGGGGACACAGCGGGACACAGCGGGGACACAGAGGGACACAACGGGGGACACAGCGGGGACACAACGGGACACAGCGGGGACACAGTGGGGGACACAGCGGGGGACACAGTGGGACACAGCGGTGACACAGCAGGGGACACAGCGGGGGACAAGAGGGACACAGCAGGACACAGCGGGACACAGCAGGGTCCACATCGGGGATACAGCGGGGGACACAGCGGGGGACACAGCAGGACACAGCAGGGACACAGCGGGGACATAGCGGGACACCGCAGGACATAGTGGGGACACAGCAGGCGACACAGCAGGGACACAGCGGGGACACAGTAGGACACAGCGTGGGACACAGCGGGGACAGAGCAGGGACACAGCGGGACACAGCAGGACATAGGGGGACACAGTGGGGACACAGCGGGACACAACGGGGGACACAGCGGGGACACAGTGGGACACAGCGGGGACACAGCGAGGGACACAGCGGGACACAGCAGGGACACAGTGGGGGACACAGCGGGGGACACAGTGGGACACAGTGGTGACACAGCGATGACACAGCAGGGGACACAGCGTGGGACAGAGAGGGACACATCGAGACACAGCAAGACACAGCAGGGGACACAGAGGGGATACAGCGGGGGACACAGCTGGACACAGAGGGACACAGCTGGGACTCAGCGGGACACAGCGGGGGACAGAGCGGGGACACAGCGGGGGACAAAGAGGGGACACAGATTGCACATAGCGGGACACAGCGAGGACACAGTGGGGGACAGAGCTGGACACAGCGGGACACAGCGGGGGATACAGCGGGACACAGCGGGGACACAGCGGGGACACAGCGGGGGACACAGCGGAACACAGCGGGACACAGCAGGGGACACAGCAGGGACACCGAGGGGACATAGTGGGACACAGCATGGAACACAGCGGGGACACAGCGGGGACACAGCGGGACACAGCAGGACATAGGGGGACACAGTGGGCACACAGCGGGACACAGTGGGGACACAGAGGGACACAACGGGGGACACAGTGGGGACACAGCGGGACACAGCGGGGACACAGCGAGGGACACAGCGGGAAACAGAGGTGGACACAGTGGGGGACACAGCGGGGGACACATTGGGATACAGCGGTGACACAGCGGGGACACAGCGGGGGACACAGCATGGGACAGAGAGGGACACAGCGGGACACAGAGCGACACAGCAGGAGACACAGCGGGGATACAGCGGGGGGACACAGCTGGGCACAGCGGGACACAGCAGGGACTCAGCGGGACACAGCGGGTACACTGCGGTGACACAGCGGGACAAAGCGGGGACACATCGGGACACAGCGGGGCCACAGCGGGGGACCCAGAGGGACACAGCGGAGAACACAGAGGGACACAGCGCGACACAGCGGGAGACAGAGGGGACACAGCGGGACACAGTGGGACACAGCGGAGGACACAGCAGGGGACTGCGGGGACACACCTGGGGACAACGGGGACACAGCGGGGACACAGAGGGGGACACAGTGGGGACACAGCGGGACACAGCTTGGGACACAGTGGGGACACAGCAGGACACAGCGGGGACACAATGGGGGCCTCAGCGGGGAACGCTGCGGGACACAGCGGGGGACACAGGGGGACACAGCGGGACACAGCGGAACACAGCGGGGGACACAGCAGGGGACAGCGGGGACACAGCAGGGGACAATGGGGACACAGCGGGACAAATCGGGGGACACAGCAGGGGACACAGCGGGACACAGCGGGGACACAGCGGTGGACACAGACAGACACAAAGTGGGACACAGCGGGCCACAGCAGGACACATCGGGGGACACAGCGGGACGCAGCAGGGACACAGCGAGGACACAGTGGGACACAGCGAGGACACAGCGGGGAAACAGCGGGGACACAGCGGGGACACAGCGGGGAACAAAGCGGGAACACAGCGTGACACAGCGGGACACAGCAGGTACACAGCGGGAAACAGCGGGGGACACAGCGGGACACAGCGGGGGACACAACGAGGACACAGCGGTGTCACAGTGGGGGACACAGGGAGACATAGCGGGACACAGCGGGACACAGCGGGGGACACAGCAGGGGACAGCAAGGACACACCGGGGGACAAGGGGGACACAGCGAGACACAGCGGGGGACAGAGCAGGGAACACAACAGGACACAGCAGGGGCCAAGCGAGGACACAGCGGGACACAGCGGGGACACAGCGGGGACACAGCGGGGGACACAGCGGGATAGAGCGGGGACACAGAGGGGCACACAGCGGCACTCAGAGGGACACAGAGGGCGACACAGCGGGACACAGCAGGGGATACAGCGGGGACACAGCGGGACACAGTGGCGGACACAGCGATACACAGCGGGATATAGCGGGGGACACAGCGGGACACAGCGGGGGACACAGCAAGGGAAAGAGCGGGATACAGCAGGGACACAGGGGGACACAGCGGGAGACACAGCGGGACACACCGGGAGACACAGTGGGGGGACAGCGGGGACAAAGCGGGACACAGCGGGGGACACTACAGGGACACAGCGGGGACACAGCGGGACACAGCGGGAACACAGCAGGGACACAGCGGGACAGAGTGGAGACACAGCGGGACACAGCGGGGACACAGCGGGTATACAGCGGGACACAGCGTGGGACACAGGAGGACACAGCGGGATACAGTGAGGACACAGCGGGACACAGCGGGACATAGCAGGGACACAGCGGGGACACAGCGGGGGACACAGCGGGGACACAGCGGGACACAGCGGGACACAGCGAGGACACAGCGGGGACACAGCGGGACACAGCGGGACACAGCGGGGACACAGCGGGGACACAGCGGGGACAAAGCGGGGGACACAGCGAGGACACAGCGGGACATAATGGGTACACAGCGGGGGACACAGCGGAGGACAGCGGGGACACACCTGGGAACAATGGGTACACAGCGGGGACACAGAGGGGGACACAGTGGGGGACAGAAGGGACACAGCGGGGGACAACGGGGACACAGCGGGACACAACGGGGGACAGAGCAGGGGATAGAGCGGGACACAGCAGGGGACAATCGAGGACACAGCGGGACGCAGCGGGGACACAGCGGGGACACAGCGGGGGACACAGCGGGACAGAGCGGGGACACAGAGGGGGACACAGCGAAACTCAGCGGGACACATCGGGGGACACAGCAGGACACAGCGGGGGACACAGCGGGGACACAGCGGGACACAGAAGAACACAGCGGGGGACACAGCAGTGGACAGCGGGGACACAGTGGGGGACAAGAGGGACACAGCGGAACAAAGCGGGGGACACAGCGGGACACAGCGGGGGACACAGCGAGGACACAGTGGGACACAGCGAGGACACAGCGGGGACACAGCGGGGACACAGAGGGGAACAAAGCGGGAACACAGCGGGACACAGCGGGACACAGCAGGTACACAGCGAGAAACAGCGGGGACACAGTGGGACAAAGCGGGGGACACAGCGAGGGACACAGCGGGATACAGCAGGGACACAGCGGGACACAGCGGGGAACACAGCGGGACCCAGCGGGGGACAGAGCGGGGGACACAGCTGGGACACAGCGGGACACAGCAGATCATAGGGGGACACAGCGGGGACACAGCGGGACACAGCGGGGACACAACGGGGACACAGCGAGGGACACAGCGGGACACAGCGGGGACACAGCGGGACACAGCGGGGACACAGGGAGGCACACAGCGGGACACAGCGGGGACACAGTGGGGGACACAGCGGGGGACACAGCGGGACAGAGCCGTGACACAGCGGGGACACAGCGGGGGACACAGCGGGACACAGCGGGGGACAGAGCAGTGGACACAGCGGGACACAGCGGAACACAGCGGGGGACACAGCAGAGGACAGCGGGGACACACCGGGGGACAATGGGGACACAGCAGGACAAAGCGGGCGACACAGCGGGGGACACAGCGGGACACAGCAGGGACAAAGCATGAGACACAGCGGGGAACAAAGCGGGAACACAGCGTGACACAGCGTGACAACAGCGGGGACACAGAGGGGACACACCAGGACAAAGCGGGGGACACAGCGGGGGACACAGCGGGACACAGCGGGGACAAAGCGGTGGACACAGAGAGACACAAAGAGGGACAGAGCGGAACGCAGCGGGACACATCGGGGGACACAGTGGGACACAGTGGGGGACACAGCGAGGACACAGTGGGACACAGCGGGGAAGAAAGCGGGAACACAGCGTGACACAGCGGGACACAGCGGGGACACAGAGGGGACACAGCAAGACACATCGGGGACACAGCGGGACACATCGGGGACATAGCAGGGACACAGAGGGACACAGTGAGGGACACAGCAGGGGACAGTGGGGACACACCTGGGGACAACGGGGACACAGCGGGGACACAGAGTGGGACCCAGCAGGGACACAGCGGGTCACAGCGGGGGACACAGCGGGGGACACAGCCAGACACAGCGGGGACACAGCGGGACACAGCGGGGACAAAGCGGGGGACACATCGGGGGACACTGCGGGACACAGCAGGGGATCAGGGGGGACACAGCGGGACACAGTGGGGAACACAGCGGGGGACACAGCGGGACACAGCGGGGGACACAGCGGAACACAGCGGGGACACAGCGGAGGACACAGCAGGGATACAGCTGGGTACACAGCGGGGGACAGAGCGGGTGACACACCTGGACACAGCGGGGACACAGCGGGACTCTGCGGGGACACAGCGGGGACACAGCAGGGGACACAGCGGGACAGAGCGGGGACACAGAGGGGGACACAGCGAAACTCAGCGGGACACATCGGGAGACACAGCAGGACACAGCGGGGGACACAGCGGGGACACAGCGGGACACAGCGGGACACAGCGGGAACACAGCAGGGACACAGCGGGACAGAGTGGAGACACAGTGGGACACAGCGGGGACACACGGGTATACAGCGGGACACAGCGTGGGACACAGGAGGACACAGCGGGATACAGTGAGGACACAGCGGGACACAGCGGGACATAGCAGGGACACAGCGGGGACACAGCGGGGGACACAGCGGGGACACAGCGGGACACAGCGGGAGACAGCGAGGACACAGCGGGGACACAGCGGGACACAGTGGGACACAGCGGGGACACAGCGGGGACACAGCGGGGACAAAGCGGGGGACACAGCGAGGACACAGCGGGACATAATGGGTACACAGCGGGGGACACAGCGGAGGACAGCGGGGACACACCTGGGAACAATGGGGACACAGCGGGGACACAGAGGGGGACACAGTGGGGGACAGAAGGGACACAGCGGGGGACAACGGGGACACAGCGGGACACAACGGGGGACAGAGCAGGGGATAGAGCGGGACACAGCAGGGGACAAGGGAGGACACAGCGGGACGCAGCGGGGACACAGCGGGGACACAGCGGGGACACAGCGGGGGACACAGCGGGACAGAGCGGGGACACAGAGGGGGACACAGTGAAACTCAGCGGGACACATTTGGGGACACAGCGGGGGACACAGCGGGGACACAGCGGGACACAGAAGAACACAGCGGGGGACACAGCAGGGGACAGCGGGGACACAGTGGGGGACAAGAGGGACACAGCGGAACAAAGCGGGGGACACAGCGGGACACAGCAGTGGACAAGCGAGGACACAGTGGGACACAGCGGGACACAGAGGGGACACAGCGGTGGACACAGAGAGACACAAAGGGGGACACAGCGGGACACAGCGGGACTCAGCGGGGGACACAGCGGGACACAGCGGGGGACACAGCGAGGACACAGTGGGACACAGCGAGGACACAGCGGGGACACAGCGGGGACACAGAGGGGAACAAAGCGGGAACACAGCGTGACACAGCAGGACACAGCAGGTACAAAGCGGGAAACAGCGGGGGACACAGCGGGGACACAGTGGGACAAAGCGGGGGACACAGCGAGGGACCCAGCGGGATACAGCAGGGACACAGCGGGACACAGCGGGGAACACAGCGGGACCCAGCGGGGGACAGAGCGGGGGACACAGCTGGGACACAGCGGGACACAGCAGATCATAGGGGGACACAGCGGGGACACAGCGGGACACAACGGGGACACAGCGAGGGACACAGCGGGGGACACAGCGGGGGACACAGCGGGGACACAGCGGGACACAGAAGAACACAGCGGGGGACACAGCAGGGGACAGCCGGGACACAGTGGGGGACAAGAGGGACACAGCGGAACAAAGCGGGGGACACAGCGGGGGACAAGCGAGGACACAGTGGGACACAGCGGGACACAGAGGGGACACAGCGGGGACACAGAGGGGAACAAAGCGGGAACACAGCGGGACACAGCAGGTACACAGCGGGAAACAGCAGGGGACACAGCGGGGACACAGCGGGACAAAGCGGGGGACACAGCGAGGGACACAGCAGGATACAGCAGGGACACAGCGGGACACAGCGGGGAACACAGCGGGACCCAGCGGGGGACAGGGCGGGGGACACAGCTGGGACACAGCGGGACACAGCAGATCATAGGGGGACACAGCGGGGACACAGTGGGTCACAGCGGGGACACAGCGGGGACACAGAGGGACACAACGGGGGACACAGCGGGACACAGTGGGGACTCAGCAAGGGACACAGTGGGACACAGCGTGGACACAGCGGGGGACACAGCGGGGGACACAGCGGTGGACACAGAGGGACACAGAGGGGGACACAGCGGGACACATTGGGGGACACAGCGGGGGACAGCGGGGACACAGCGGGACACAGCGGAGGACACAGCAGGAAACAGCAGGGACACAGGGGGACACAGCGGGGGACACAGCAGGGGACAGCGGGGACACACCGGGGGACACAGCGGGACACAGCGGAACACAGCGGGGGACACAGCAGGGGACAGCGGGGGACACACCGGGGGACAATGGGGACACAGCAGGACAAAGTGGGGGACACAGCGGGGGACACAGCGGGACACAGCTGGGGACAAGCGAGGACACAGCGGGACACAGCAGGGACACAGCGGGGACACAGCCGTGTACACAGAGAGACACAAAGGGGGACAGAGCAGAACACAGCGGGACACATCGGGGGACACAGCGGGACACAGCGGGGGACACAGCGAGGAAACAGTGGGACACAGCGGGGAACAAAGCGGGAACACAGCGTGACACAGCGGGACACAGAGGGGATACAGTGGGACACATCGGGGACACAGCAGAGACACAGAGGGACACAGTGAGGGACACAGCGAGGACACAGTGGGACACAGCAGGGAACAAAGCGGGAACACAGCGTGACACAGCGGGACACAGTCGGGGACACAGTGGGGACACAGCGCGACACATCGGGGACACAGCGGGACACATCGGGGACACAGCAGGGACACAGCGGGGGACAGTGGGGACACACATGTGGACAATGGGGACACAGCGGGGACACAGAGGGGGACACAGCGGGACACAGCGGGGCACAGAGCGGGGGACACAGACGGACACAGCGGGGACACAGCGGGACACAGCTGGGACACAGCGGGGGACACATCGGGGACACTGCGGGACACAGCGGGGGACACAACGGGGGACACAGTGGGACACAGCGGGACACAGCGATGGACACAGCGGAACACAGCGGGGACACAGCGGAGGACAGAGCGGGGATACAGCGGGGGACACAGCAAGGGACAGAGCGGGTGACAAAGCTGGACACAGCGGGACAAATAGGGACACAGCGGGACACAACGGGGACACAGCGGTGACACAGCAGGACACAGCGGGGACACAACGGGACTCAGCGGGGCCACAGCGGGGGACACAGTGGGACACAGCAGGACACAGCGGAACACAGCGGGAGACACAGCAGGGGACAGCGGGGACACACAGGGGGACACAGAGGTCGCAGCCAGATAGGCTGGTCCCCGTAGGACACTGCCAGCAGACTGGGTATATCTGCTTCTCGTTCCTCTCACTTCAGTGCTACTGATTACAGCTTTGAAGTGTAGCACTCTACTCAAGGAGAGCAGTAAGTTGAACCTGTGCTTATGGCACTCTGTGAAAGTTTGGAGAACTAGAGCTCAGTTATTTGGCCCATGACCACACTGCCTACATCCTCTCCTTACATCTGGCTCTAATTAGTCCACGGTTGTGTTAAGCCGAATGACCTCTGACCGGAACACTCAGAATGAGGTTCTGAGTTATTGCAAAATAGGAGCGTTTCACTGCTTTCAAGGCTTCTTAGGAAGAATTCTGGAACCTTGCTGCAGGCAGGCCTCCGGCTGTTCCGGGTGAACATCTCCTTGTTAATCCCCCATGGTTTCTTGTACACCCGTGAAGTTTGGCCAGGGTACGCAGTTTGTATTGCTGCACAATTGCGCCTGCAAATCCTGCCGCGGTTGTAAACATTCAGGCGTGGCAGCCAGATAGGCTGGTCCCCGAAAGACACTGCCAGCTGACTGGGTATATCTGCTTCCAGTTCTTTTCACCTGAGTGCTACTGATTCCAGCTTTGACGGCTACACTCTACTCAACCGGAGCAGTAAGTCGAACCTCTACTTATGGCATTGTGTAAAAGTTTGGAGAACTAGAGCTCAGTTGTTTGGCATGTGACCCCACTGCCTACATCTGGCTGTAATTAATCCACTGCTTACATCTGGCTCTAATTAGTCCACGGTTGTGTTCAGCCGAATGACCTCTGCCGGGAACACTCAGAATGAGGTTCTGAGTTATTGCAACATAGGAGCGTTTCAATGCTTTCAAGGCTTCTTAGGAAGAATTCTGGAACCTTGCTGCAGGCAGGCCTCCGGCTGTTCCGGGTGAACATCTCCTTGTAAATCCCCCATGGTTTCTTGTACACCCGTGAAGTTTGGCCAGGGTACGCAGTTTGTATTGCTGCACAATTGCGCCTGCAAATCCTGCCGCGGTTGTAAACATTCAGGCGTGGCAGCCAGATAGGCTGGTCCCCGAAAGACACTGTCAGCTGACTGGGTATATGTGCTTCCCGTTCTTTTCACCTGAGTGCTATTGATTCCAGCTTTGACGGCTGCACTCTACTCATCCGGAGCAGTAAGTGGAACTTCCACTTATGGCACTCTGTGAAAGTTTGGAGAACTAGAGCTCAGTTTTTTGGCACGGGACCACACTGCCTACATCTGGCTCTAATTAATCCTCTGACTACATCTGGCTCTAATTAGTCCACGGTTGTGTTCAGCCAAATGACCTCTGCCGGGAACACTCAGAACGCGGTTCTGAGTATCTGCAACATAGGAGCGTATCACTGCTTTCAAGGCTTCTTAGGAAGAATTCCGGAATCTTGCTGCCCGCAGGCCTCTGGGTGTTGGGGATGAACATCTCCTTGTCAATCCCCGGTGGTTTCTTGTACACCCGTGAAGTTTGGCCAGGGTACACAGTTTGCATTGCTGCACAATTGCGCCTGCATAGCTCTGCCGCGGTTGCAAACATTCAGGCGTGGCAGCCAGATAAGCCGGTCCCCGTAGGACACTTCCAGCGGACTGGGTATATCTGCTTCCGGTTCTTCTGACCTGAGTGCTACTGATTCCAGCTTTGAGGGCTACACTCTACTCAACGGGAGCAGTAAGTTGAATCTCTACTTATGGCACTCTGTGAAAGTTTGGAGAACTAGAGCTCAGTTGTTTGGCACGCGACCACTCTCCATCAGACACTATGGACGGCAATGTTTACACCTGGCTCTAATTAGTCCATGGTAGTGTTCACTCGAATGACCTCTGCCGGGAAGACTCAGAATGAGGTTCTGAGTTATTGCAACATAGGAGCGTTTCACTGCTTTCAAGGCTTCTTAGGAAGAATTCCAGAATCTTGCTGCCGGCAGGCCTTCGGCTGTTCCGGGTGAACATCTCCTTGTAAATACCCCATGGTTTCTTGTACACCCGTGAAGTTTGGCGAGGGTACGCAGTTGGCATTGCTGCACAATTGCCATTGCATAGCTCTGCCACGGTTGCAAACATTCAGGCGTGGCAGCCAGATAGTCTGGTCCCCTAGGACATTGCCAGCGCACTGGGTATATCTGTTTCCCGTTCTTCTCACTGAGTGCTACTGATTCCATCTTTGATGGCTACACTGTACTCAACCGGAGCAGTAAGTTGAACCTCTACTTATGGCACTCTGTGAAAGTTTGCAGAACTACAGATCAGTTGTTTGGCACGTGACCACTGCCCATCCAGCACTATGGACGGCACTGCTTACATCTGGCTCTTATTAGTCCACGGTTGTGTTCAGCCGAATGAACTCTGCCGGGAACATTCAGAATGAGGTTCTGAGTTACTGCAACATAGGAGCATTTCACTGCTTTCAAGGCTTCTTAGGAAGAATTCCGGAATCTTGCTGCCGGCAGGACTCCGGCTGTTCCGGGTGAACATCTCCTTGTAAATCCCCCGTGGTTTCTTGTACACCCGTGAAGTTTGGCCAGGGCATGCAGTTTGCATTGCTGCACAATTGCGCCTGCATAGCTCTGCCGCGTTTGCAAACATTCAGGCGTGGCAGCCAGATAGGCTGTTCCCCGTAGGACACTGCCAGCGGACTGGGTATATCTGCTTCCCGTTCTTCTCACATGAGTGCTACTGATTCCAGCTTTGACGGCTACACTCTACTCAACCGGAGCATTAAGTTGAACCTCTACTTATGGCACTCTGTGAACGTTTGGAGAACTAGAGCTCAGTTGTTTGGCATGCGACCACACTGCCTACATCTGGCTCTAATTAATCATTTGCTTACATATGGCTCTAATTAGTCCGCAGTTGTGTTCAGCCGAATGACCTCTGCCGGGAACACTCAGAATGAGGTTCTCAGTTATTGCAACATAGGAGCTTTTCACTGCTTTCAAGGCTTCTTAGGAAGAATTCCGGAATCTTGCTGCCGGCAGGCCTCTGCCTGCTCCGGGTGAACATCTCCTTGTAAATCCCCCGTGGTTCCTGTACACCGGTGAAGTTTGTCCACGGTAAGCAGTTTGCATTGCTGCACAATTGGGCCTGCATAGCTCTGCCGCGGTTGCAAACATTCAGGCGTGGCAGCCAGATAGGCTGGTCCCCATAGGACACTCCCAGCGGACTGGGTATATCTGCTTCCCGTTCTTCTCACCTGAGTGCTACTGATTGCAGCTTT
The DNA here is from genome assembly GCF_000151885.1 of Dipodomys ordii. Taxonomy (NCBI): domain Eukaryota; kingdom Metazoa; phylum Chordata; class Mammalia; order Rodentia; family Heteromyidae; genus Dipodomys; species Dipodomys ordii. The sequence goes on from NW_012286229.1 coordinate 17,485, forward strand.
GAAGGCTACACTCTACTCAACCGGAGCAGTAAGTTGAACCTCTACTGATCCCACTCTGTAAAAGTTTGGAGAACTAGAGCTCAGTTGTTTGGCACGCGACCCCACTGCCTACAACTGGCTCTAATTAATCCACTGCTTACATCTGGCTCTAATTAGTCCACAGTTGTGTTCAGCCGAATGACCTCTGCCGGGAACACTCAGAATGAGGTTGTGAGTTATTGCAACATAGGAGCGTTTCTCTGCTTTCAAGGCTTCTTAGGAAGAATTCCGGAATCTTGCTGCCGGCAGGCCTCTGCATGTTCCGGGTGAACATCTCCATGAAAATTCCCCGGGGTTTTCTGTACACCCGTGAATTTTGGCCAAGGTATGCAGTTTACATTGCTGCACAATTGCGCCTGGATAGCTCTGCCACGGTTATATATATTCAGGTGTGCCAGCCAGATAGTTTGGTCACCGTAGGACATGGCCAGTGGACTGGGTTTATCAGCATCCCGTACTTCTCACTTAAGTGCTACTGATTCCATCTTTGACGGCTACACTCTACTCAAATGGAGCAGTAAGTTGAACCTCTACTGATGGCACTCTGTGAAAGTTTGGAGAACTAGAGCTCAGTTGTTAGCCACGCGACCACTGTCCATCCAGCACTAAGGACGGCACTGCCTACATCTGGCTCTAATTAGTCCACGGTTGTGTTCAGCTGAATGACCTCTGCCGCGAACACTCAGAATGAGATTCTGAGTTATTGCAACATAGGAGCTTTTCACTGCTTTAAAGGCTTCTTAGGAAGAATTCCGGAATCTTGCTGCCGGCAGGCCTCCGGCTGCTCCGGGTGAACATCTCCTTGTAAATCCCACGTGGTTTCTTGTACACCCGTGAAGTTTGGCCAGGGTACGCAGTTTGCATTGCTGCACAATTGCGCCTCCATAGCTCTGCCGCGGTTGCAAACATTCAGGCGAAGCAGCCAGATAGGCTGGTGTCCGTAGGACACTGCCAGCGGACTGGGTATATCAGCTTCCCGTTCTTCTCACCTGAGTGCTACTGATTCCAGCTTTGACGGCTACACTCTACTCAACCGGAGCAGTATGTTGAACCTCTACTTATGGCACTCTGTGAAAGTTTGGAGAACTAGAGCTCAGTTTTTTAGCACGGGACCACACTGACTACATCTGGCTCTAATTAATTCACTGCTTACATCTGGCTCTACTTAGTCCACGGTTGTGTTCAGCCGAATGACCTCTGCCGGGAACACTCAGAGTGAGGTTCTGAATTATTCCAACATAGGAGCTTTTCACTGCTTTCAAGGATTTTTAGGATGAATTTCGGAATCTTCCTCCGGGCAGGCCTCCGGCTGTTCCAGGTGAACATCTCCTTGTAAATCTCCCGTGGTTTCTTGTACACCCATGAAGTTTGGTCAGGGTACGCAGTTTGTATTGCTGCACAATTGGGCCTGCATAGCTCTGCCGCTGTTGCAAACATTCAGGCGTGACAGCCAGATAGGATGGTCCCCGTAGGACACTGCCAGCGGACTGGGTATATCTGCTTCCCGTTCTTCTCACCTGAGTGCTACTGATTCCAGCTTTGACGGCTACACTCTACTCAACGGGAGCTGTAAGTTGAACCTCTACTTATGGCACTCTGTGAAAGTTTGGAGAACTAGAGCTCATTTTTTTGCCACGCGACCACTGCCCATCCAGCACTATGGACGGCACTGCTTACATCTGGCTCTAAGTAGTCCACAGTTGTGTTCAGCCGAATGACTTCTGCCGGGAACACTCAGAATGAGGTTCTGAGTTATTGCAACATAGGAGAGTTTCACTGCTTTCAAGGATTCTTAGGAAGAATTCCGGAATCTTGCTGAAGCCAGGCCTCCGGCTGCTCTGGCTGAACATCTCCTTGTAAATCCCCCGGGGTTTCTTGTACACCCGTGAAGTTTGGCCAGGGTACGCAGTTTGCATTGCTGCACAATGGCGCCTGCATAGCTCTGCCGCGCTTTCAAATATTCAGGCGTGGCAGCCAGAGAGGCTGGTACCCGTAGGTCACTGCCAGCGGACTGGGTATATCTGCTTCCCGTTCTTCTCACCTGAGTGCTACTGATTCCAGCTTTGAAGGCTACACTCTACTCAACCGGAGCAGTAAGTTGAACCTCTACTTATGGCACTCTGTGAAAGTTTGGAGAACTAGAGCTCAGTTGTTTGGCACGGGACCACACTGCCTACATCTGGCGCTAATTAATTCACTGCTTACATCTGGCTCTAATTAGTCCACGGTTGTGTTCAGCCCAATGACCTCTGCCGGGAACACTCAGAACGAGGTTCTGAGTTACTGCAACATAGGAGCATTTCACTGCTTTCAAGGCTTCTTTGGAAGAATTCCGGAATCTTGATGCCGGCAGGCCTCCGGCTGTTCAGGGTGAACATCTAATTGTAAATCCCCCGTGGTTTCTTGTACACCCGTGACGTTTGGCGAGGGTACCAAGTTTGCATTGCTGCACAATTGCACCTGCATATCTGTGCCGCGGTTGCAAACATTCAGCGTGGCAGCCAGATAGGCTGGTCCCCGTTGGACACTGCCCGCGGACTAGTATATCTGCTTCTCGTTCCTCGCATCTGAGTGCTACTGATTCCAGCTTTGACGGCTACACTCTACTCAACCGGAGCAGTAAGTTGAATCTCTACTTATGGCACTCTGTGAAAGTTTGGAGAACTAGAGCTCATTTGTTTGCCACGCGACCACTGTCCATCCAGCACTATGGAGGGCACTCCGTACATCTGGCTGTAATTAGTCCATGGTTGTGTTCACCCGAATGATCTCTGCCAGGAACAATCAGAATGAGGTTCTGAGTTACTGCAACATAGGAGCGATTCACTGCTTTCAAGGCTTCTTAGGAAGAATTCAGGAAACTTGCTGCCGGCAGGCCTCTGGCTGTTTCGGATGAACATCTCCTTGTCAATCCCCGGTGGTTTCTTGTACACCATGAAGTTTGGCCAGGATACGCAGTTTGCATTGCTGCACAATTGCGCCTGCATAGCTCTGCCACGGTTGCAAACATTCAGGCATGGCAGCCAGATAGGCTGGTCCCCGTAGGACACTGCCTGCCGACTGGGTATATCTGCTTCCCGTTCTTCTCACCTGAGTGCTACTGATTCCAGCTTTGACCTCTACACTCTACTCAAACGGAGCAGTAATTTGAACCTCTACTGATGGCACTCTGTAAAAGTTTGGAGAACTAGAGCTCAATTGTTTGGCACGCGACCCCACTGCCTACATCTGGCTCAAATTAATCCACTGCTTACATCTGTCTCTAATTTGTCCACAGTTGTGTTCAGCCGAATGACCTCTGCCGGGAACACTCAGAATCAGGTTCTGAATTATTTCAACATAGGAGCGTTTCACTGCTTTCAAGGCTTCTTAGGAAGAATTCCGGAATCTTGCTGCCGGCAGGCCTCCGGCTGTTCTGGGTGAACATTTCCTTGTAAATCCCCCGTGGTTTCTTGTATACCCGTGAAGTTTGGCCAGGGTGTGCAGTTTGCATTGCTGCACAATTGCGCCTTCATAGCTCTACCGCGGTTGCAAACTTTCAGGCGTGGCAGCCAGATAGGCTGGTCCCCGTACGACACTGCCACTGGACTGGGTATATCTGCCTCCTGTTCTTCTCACATGAGTGCTACTGATTCCAGCTTTGACGGCTAAACTCTACTCTACCGGATCAGTAAGTTGAACCTCTACTTATGGCACTCTGTAAAAGTTTGGAGAACTCGAGCTCAGTTGTTTTTGCCGTGACCCCACTGCCAACATCTGGCTCTAATTTATCCACTGCTTACATCTGGCTCTAATTAGTCCACAGTTGTGTTCACCCGATTGACCTCTGCCGGGTACAGTCAGAATGGTGTTCTGAGTTATTGCAACATAGGAGCGTTTCACTGCTTTCAAGGCTTCTTAGGAAGAATTAAGGAATCTTGCTGCCAGCAGTCCTCCGGCTGCTCTGAGTGAACATCTCCTTGTAAATCCCCCGTGGTTTCTTGTACACCCGGGAAATTTGGCCAGGGTACGCAGTTTGCATTGCTGCACAATTGCGCCTGCATTACTCTGACTCGGTTACAAACATTCAGGCCTGACAGCTAGATAGGCTGTTCCCCGTAGGACATTGCAAGCGGACTGGGTATATGTGCTTCCCGTTCTGCTCACCTGAGTGCTACTGATTCCAGCTTTGACGACTACACTCTACTCAACCGGAGCAGTAAGTTGAACCTCTACTTATGGCACTCTGTGAAAGTTTGGAGAATTAGAGATCATTTGCTTGCCAGGCGACCACTGTCCATCCAGCACTATGGACGTCACTGCCTACATCTCGCTCTAATTAGTCCACGGTTGTGTTCAGCCGAATGACCTCTGCCGGGAACACTCAGAATGAGGATCTGAATTATTGCAACATAGGAGCTTTTCACTGCTTTCAAGGATTCTTAGAATGAATATCGGAAGCTTCCTCCCAGCCGGCCTCCGGCTGTTCCGGGTGAACATCTCCTTGTAAATCTCCCGTGGTTTCTTGTACACCCATGAACTTTGGCCAGGGTAGGCAGTTTGCATTGCTGCACAATTGCGCCTGCATAGCTCTGCCGCTGTTGCAAACATTCAGGCGTGGCAGCCAGATAGGCTGGTCCCCGTAGGACACTGCCAGCGGACTGGGTATATCTGCTTCCGGTACTTCTCACCTGAGTGCTACTGATTCCAGCTTTGACGGCTACACTCTACTCAATGGTAGCAGTAAGTTGAACCTCTACTTATGGCACTCTGTGAAAGTTTGGAGAACTAGAGCTCATTTTTTTCCACGCCACCACTGCCCATCCAGCACTATGGACGGCACTGTTTACATCTGGCTCTAATTAGTCCACAGTTGTGTTCAGCCGAATGACCTCTGCCGGGAACACTCAGAATGAGGTTCTGAGTTATTGCAACATAGGAGCGTTTCACTGCTTTCAAGGCTTCTTAGGAAGAATTCCGGAATCTTGCTGCCGGCAGGCCTCCGGATGTTCCGGGTGAACATCTTGTAAATCCCAGGTGGTTTCCTTTACACCCGTCAAGTTTGGCCAAGGTATGCAGTTTGCATTGCTGTACAATTGCGCCTGGATAGCTCTCTCGCGGATATAAATATTCAGGCATGGCAGCCAGATAGGCTGGTCCTCGTAGTACACTGCCAGCGGACTAGGTATATCTGCTTCCCGTTCTTCTCACCTGAGTGCTACTGATTCCAGCTTTGACGGCTACACTCTACTCATCTGGAGCAGTAAGTGGAACCTCTACTTATGGCACTCTGTGAAAGTTTGGAGAACTAGAGCTCAGTTTTTTGGCACGGGACCACACTGCCTACATCTGGCTCTAATTAATCCTCTGCTTACATCTGGCTCTAATTAGTCCACGGTTGTGTTCAGCCGAATGACCTCTGCCGGGAACACTCAGAACGAGGTTCTGAGTATCTACAACATAGGAGCGTTTCACTGCTTTCAAGGCTTCTTAGGAAGAATTCCAGAATCTTGCTGCCAGCATGCCTCTGTGTGTTGGGGATGAACATCTCCTTGTCAATCCCCGGTGGTTTCTTGTACACCCGTGAAGTTTGGCCAGGGTACAGAGTATGCATTCCTGCACAATTGTGCCTGCATAGCTCTGCGGTGGTTGCAAACATTCAGCCGTGGCAGCCAGATAAGCCGGTCCCCATAGGACACTTCCAGCGGACTGGGTATATCTGCTTCCGGTTCTTCTCACCTGAGTGCTACTGATTCCAGCTTTGAGGCTACACTCTACTCAACCAGAGCAGGAAGTTGAATCTCTACTTATGGCACTCTGTGAAACTTTGGAGAAGTAGAGCTCAGTTGTTTGGAACGCGACCACTGTCCATCCAGCACTATGGACGGCACTGCCTACATCTGGCTGTAATTAGTCCATGGTTGTGTTCACCCGAATGACCTCTGCCGGGAACACTCAGAATGAGGTTCTGAGTTATTGCAACATAGGAGCGTTTCACTGTTTTCAAGGCTTCTTAAGAAGAATTCCGGAATCTTGCTGCTGGCAGGCCTCCGGCTGTTCCGGATGAATATCTCCTTGTAAATCCCCCGTGGTTTCTTGTACACCCGTGAAGTTTGGCCAGGGTACGCAGTTTGCATTGCTGCACAATTGCGCCTGCATAGCTCTGCTGCGGTTGCAAACATTCAGGCGTGGCAGCCAGATAGGCTGGTTCCCGTAGGACACTGCCAGCGGACTGGGTATATCTGCTTCTCGTTCCTCTCACCTGAGTGCTACGGATTCCAGCTTCGAAGTGTAGCCCTCTACTCAACAGGAGCAGTAAGTTGAACCTCTACTAATGGCACTCTGTAAAAGTTTGGAGAACTAGAGCTCAGTTGTTTGGCACGCTACAACACTGCTTACATCTGGCTCTAATTAATTCACTGATTACATCTGGCTCTAATTAGTCCACGGTTGTGTTCAGCCGAATGACCTCTGCCGGGAACACTCAGAATGAGGTTCTGAGTTATTGCAACATAGGAGCGTTTCACTGCTTTCAAGGCTTCTTAGGAAGAATTCCGGAATCTTTCTGCCGGCAGGCCTCCGGCTGCTTCGGGTGAACATCTCCTTGTAAATCCTCCGTGGTTTCCTGTACACCAGTGAAGTTTGACCAGGGTACACAGTGTGCATTGCTGCACAATTGCGCCTGCATAGCTCTGCCGCGGTTGCAAACATTCAGGCGTGGCAGCCAGATAGGCTGGTCCCCGTAGGACACTGCCACCGGACTGGGTATATCTGCTTCCACTTCTTCTCACCTGAGTGCCACTGATTCCACCTTTGACGGCTACACTCTACTCAACCGGAGCAGTAAGTTGAACCTCTACTGATAGCACTCTGTAAAAGTTTGGAGAACTAGAGCTCAGTTGATTGGCATGCGACCCCACGGCCTACGTCTGGCTCTAATTAATCCATTGCTTATATCTGGCTCTAATTAGTCCACGGTTGTGTTCAGCCGAATGACCTCTGCCTTGAACACTCAGAATGAGGTTCTGAGTTATCACAACAATGGAGCGTTTCACTGCTTTCAAAGCTTCTTAGGAAGAATTCCGGAATTTTGCTGCCTGCAGGCCTCCGGCTATTCCGGGTGAACATCTCCCTGTAAATCCCACGTGGTTTCTTGTACACCCGTGAAGTTTGGCCAGGGTACGCAGTTTGCATTGCTGCACAATTGTGCCTGCATAGCTCTACTGCGGTTGCAAACATTCAGGCGTGGCAGTCAGATAAGCTGGTCCCGGTTGGACCCTGACCGTGGAGTGGGTATATCTGCTTCTCATTCCTCTCAACTGAGTGCTACTGATTCCAGCTTTGAAGGCTACACTCTACTCAAACGGAGCAGTAAGTTGAACCTCTATTTATGGCACTCTATGAAAGTTTGGAGAACTAGAGCTCAGTTGTTTGCCACACTACTAATGTCCATCCGGCACTATGGACGGCACTGCTTACATGTGTCTCTAATTAGTCCACGGTTGTGTTCATCCGAATGACCTCTGCCGGGAACACTCAGAATGAGGTTCTGAGTTATTCGAACATAGGAGCGTTTCACTGCTTTCAAGGCTTCTTAGGAAGAATTCCGTAATCTTGCTGCTGGCAGGCCTCCAGCTGCTCCGGGTCAACATCTCCTTGTAAATCTCCAGGGGTTTCTTGTACACCCGTGAATTTGGCCAGGGTACGCAGCTTGCATTGCTGCACAATTGCGCCTGCATAGCTCTGCCGCGGTTGCAAACATTCAGGCGTGGCAGCCAGATAGGCTGGTCCCCGTAGGACACTGCCAGCGGACTGGGTATATCTGCTTCTCGTTCCTCTCACCTGAGTGCTACTGATTCCAGCTTTGAAGGCTACACTCTACTCAACCGGAGCAGTAAGTTGAACCTCTATTTATGGCACTCTGTGAAAATTTGGAGAAGTAGAGCTCAGTTGTTTGGCACGCGACCACACTGCCTACATCTGGCTCTAATTAATCCATTGCTTATATCTGGCTCTAATTAGTCCACGGTGGTGTTCAGCCGAATGACCTCTGCCGGGAACACTCAGAATGAGGTTCTGAGTTATCGCAACACAGGAGCGTTTCATTGCTTTCAAGGCTTCTTAGGAAGAATTCCGGAATCTTGCTGCTGGCAGGCCTCCTGCTGATCCGGGTGAACATCTCCTTGTAAATCCCCCGTGGTTTCTTGTACACCGTGAGGTTTGGCCAGGGTACGCAGTTTGCATTGCTGCACAATTGCACCTGCATAGTTCTGTCCCAGTTGCAAACATTGAGGCGTGGCAGCCAGATAGGCTGGTTCCCGTAGGACACTGCCAGCAGACTGGGTATATCTGCTTCTCGTTCCTCTCACCTGAGTGCTACTGATTCCAGCTTTGAAGGCTACACTCTACTCAACCGGAGCAGTAAGTTGAACCTCTATTCATGGCACTCTGGGAAAGTTTTGAGAACTAGAGCTCAGTTGTTTGCCACGCTACTAATGTCCATCCGGCACTATGGACGGCACTGCTTACATCTGTCTCTAATTAGTCCACGGTTGTGTTCAGCCAAATGACCTCTGCCGGGAACACTCAGAATGAGGTTCTGAGTTATTGCAACATAGGAGCGTTTCACTGCTTTCAAGGCTTCTTAGGAAGAATTCTGGAATCTTGCTTCCGGCAGGCCTCCGGCTGTTCCGGGTGAACATCTCCTTGTAAATCCCCCGTGGTTTCTTGTACACCCGTGAATTTTGGCTAGGGTACGCAGTTTGCATTGCTGCACAATTGCGCCTGCATAGCTCTGCCGCGGTTGCAAACATTCAGACGTGGCAGCCAGATAGGCTGGTCCCCGTAGGACCCTGCCCGTGGACTGGGTATATCTGCTTCTCGTTCCTCTCACCTGGGTGCTACTGATTCCAGCTTTGAAGGCTACACTCTACTCAACCGGAGCAGTAAGTTGAACCTCTATTTATGGTACTCTGTGAAAATTTGGAGAACTAGAGCTCAGTTGTTTGGCACGCGACCACACTGCCTACATCTGGCTCTAATTAACTAACTGCTTATATCTGGCTCTAATTAGTCCACGGTTGCGTTCAGCCGAATGACCTCTACCGGGAACACTCAGAATGAGGTTCTGAGTTATCGCAACATAGGAACGTTTCATTGCTTTCAATGCTTCTTAGAAGAATTCCGGAATCTTGCTGCTGGCAGGCCTCCGGCTGCTCCGGGTGAACATCTCCTTGTAAATCCCCCGTGGTTTCTTGTACACCCGTGAAGTTTGGCCAGGGTACGCAGTTTGCATTGCTGCACATTTGCGCCTGCAGAGCTCTGCCGCGG
>NW_012286230.1:0-2742 GCF_000151885.1 Dipodomys ordii
TTGTGGGTACTAAGGGGGGGATATAGTGGGGACTACAGGTGGGACCCAGTGGGACCCAGGCAGATCATAGAGGGATCACAGGGGGGACTTATCAGGACACATCGTGGACACATTGTGACTACATCGAGGGTCTTCAGCGTGGTCTACAGCTGGGACATAGCGGGACACAGATCTTTGCGGGGGACTCTGCAGGGGACAGCGGGACACAGTGGGGACAAGAGTTACACAGCGGAACAAATCGGGGGACACAGCGGGGGACAAGCGAGGACACAGTGGGACACAGCGGGACACAGAGGGGACACAGCGGGGACACAGAGGGGAACAAAGCGGGAACACAGCGTGACACAGCGGGACACAGCAGGTACACAGCGGGAAACAGCAGGGTACACAGCGGGGACACAGCGGGACAAAGCGGGGGACACAGCGAGGGACACAGCAGGATACAGCAGGGACACAGCGGGACACAGCGGGGAACACAGCGGGACGCAGCGGGGGACAGAGCGGGGGACACAGCTGGGACACAGCGGGACACAGCAGATCATAGGGGGACACAGCGGGGACACAGTGGGTCACAGCGGGGACACAGCGGGGACACAGAGAGACACAACGGGGGACACAGCGGGACACAGCGGGGACTCAGCAAGGGACACAGTGGGACACAGCGTGGACACAGCGGGGGACACAGCGGGGGACACAGCGGTGGACACAGAGGGACACAGAGGGGGACACAGCGGGACACATTGGGGGACACAGCGGGGGACAGCGGGGACACAGCGGGACACAGCGGAGGACACAGCGGGAAACAGCAGGGACACAGGGGGACACAGCGGGGAACACAGCAGGGGACAGCGGGGACACACCGGGGGACACAGCGGGACACAGCGGAACACAGCGGGGGACACAGCAGGGAACAGCGGGGGACACACCGGGGGACAATGGGGACACAGCAGGACAAAGTGGGGGACACAGCGGGGGACACAGCGGGACACAGCTGGGGACAAGCGAGGACACAGCGGGACACAGCAGGGACACAGCGGGGACACAGCCGTGTACACAGAGAGACACAAAGGGGGACAGAGCAGAACACAGCGGGACACATCGGGGGACACAGAGGGACACAGCGGGGGACACAGCGAGGAAACAGTGGGACACAGTGGGGAACAAAGCGGGAACACAGCGTGACACAGCGGGACACAGCGGGGACACAGCGGGACACATAGGGGACACAGCAGGGACACAGAGGGACACAGCGGGGGACACATCAATGGACAGCGGGGACATACCTGGGGACAAAGTGGACACAGCGGGGACACAGAGGGGGACACAGCGGGGACACAGCGGGGACACAGAGGGTCACAACGGGGGACACAGCGGGGACACAGCGGGACAAAGCGGGGACACAGCAAGGGACACAGCGGGACACAGCAGGGACACAGTGGGGGACACAACGGTGGACACAGCGGTGGACACTGAGGGACACCGAGGGGGACACAGCGGGACACAGTGGGGGACACAGCGGGGGACAGCGGGGACACAGCGATACACAGCGGGACATAGCGGGGACACAGCAGGGACACAGCGGTACACAGCGGGGACACAGCGGGACACAGCAGGGGACATTGCGGGACACAGAGGGACACAGCGGGTACAGCGGGGACATAGAAGGAGACAGCGGGGACCCACCAGGGGACAACGGGGACACAGCGGTATACAGCGGGGGACACATCGGGGGACACAGCGGGACACAGCGGGACACAGCAGGGACATATCAGAGACAAAGCGGTGGACACAGAGGGACACAGAGGGGGACACAGCGGGACACAGCGGGACAAAGCGGGGACACAGCAAGGGACACAGCGGGACACAGCAGGGACACAGTGGGGGACACAACGGGGGACACAGCGGTGGACACAGAGGGACACCGAGGGGGACACAGCGGGACACAGTGTGGGACACAGCGGGGGACAGTGGGGACACAGCGATACACAGCGGGACATAGCGGGGACACAGCGGGGACACAGCGGTACACAGAGGGGACACAGCGGGACACAGCGGGGGACATTGCGGGACACAGCGGGACACAGCGGGTACAGCGGGGACATAGAAGGAGACAGCGGGGACCCACCAGGGGACAACGGGGACACAGCGGGATACAGCGGGGGACACAGCGGGGGACACAGCGGGACACAGCGGGACACAGCAGGGACATATCAGAGACAAAGCGGTGGACACAGAGGGACACAGAGGGGGACACAGCGGGACACAGCGGAACAAAGCGGGGACACAGCAAGGGACACAGCGGGACACAGCAGGGATACAGTGGGGGAAACTGCGGGGGACACAGCGGTGAACACAGAGGGACACAGATGGAGACACAGTGGGACACAGTGGCGGACACAGCAGGGGACAGTGGGGACACAGCTGGACACAGCGAGACACAGCGGGAGACAGCGGGGACACAGCGTTACACAGCGGGACATAGTGGGGACACAGCGGTACACAGCAGGGACTCAGCGCGACACAGCGGGGACACAGCAGGGACACAGCGGGACACAGCGGGGGACACAGAGGGACACAGCGGGGAACATATAGGGACACAGTGGGGAACACAGAGGGACACAGCGGGATACAGCGGGGGACACAGTGGGGGACACAGCGGGACACAGCTGGGGACAAGCGAGGACACAGCGGGACACAGCGGGACACAGCAGGGACACATCAGGGACACAGCGGTGGACACAG
>NW_012286231.1:0-1214 GCF_000151885.1 Dipodomys ordii
AGCGCCCAGGCCCAGAGTTCAGGCCCCACGACCGGACCAAAAAAAAAAAAAACAGAATGTGTTCATTAATACTTTATTTCTAGTCAGTAAGGCACAAAAAATAGAAAGTATATCTATTGTTGGGGGAGTTATATGTGACTACATAACTACATTATTGGTACAAGAATAAAATTTGTAGCCGCCAAAATTTGCAGACGGGCTGGGAAGGTAGCTCAGTGGTAGAGCATTTGCCTTGCATGCCTGAGGCCCTGGGTTCGATTCCTCAGCACCACATAAGCAAAAAAAGAAAAAAGCCAGAAGGGGACGCTGTAGCTCAAGTGCTAGAGCACTAGCCTTGAGCTGAAGAGCTGAGGGACAGCGCCCAGGCCCAGAGTTCAGGCCCCACGACCGAACCCCAAAAAAATCAAACAAACAAAATTTGCAGACAGACACAAAATATCAAAATGTAATTTTTGTTTCAATTTGAATTTCTTATGCATGTACACTAAAAGGCTAAGAGAAAAATATAAAGCACAAAACTGATAAAGCATCAAATTGTTCTCAAGATTCTATGATAGCCATTGGAAGTTGTTTCAAGGAACTTGGAAGATAAAGAACTACCACCATTACTATCAATCACAAAAACAATCATGGCTCCCATCACAAGGGTAAAATAAGAAGACTCAAAATAAAATCAATGGGAAAAGAAAACCAGTAATATTTTAGATGAGAAGCAAAGAGATCAAAGTTGGAATTAGAGAGTCCAAAGAAATTAGATTATGTCTCCTTTAAGTGATTCCCATATGTGCCACTGACTAATAGTTTATAATGAAAACTATCTAAAAGTTGGGGGGGAGGGAAGAATTCAACCATAAAGGCAACTTTAAAGATGATCTGTTACAGTCTCAGACACTCATGTCAAAGATGAGAACATTCCTTACTAAAAACTGCTTCTCAGGGCTGGGAAGGTGGCTCAGTGGTAGAGCTCTTACCTTGCATGCCTGAGGTCCTGGGTTCGATTCCTCAGCACCACATAGGCAAAAAGAAAAAAGCCGGAAGTGGCGCTGTGGCTGGAGTGGTAGAGTGCTAGCCTTGAGCTGAAGAGCTGAGGGACAGCGCCCAGGCCCAGAGTTCAGGCCCCACAACCGGACCAAAAAAATAAAATAAAATAAAAACTGCTTCTCTAAGTCTGTATTTCTACTGGCTAAAATAGTCAAGCCTTACTCAAATTTTGA
>NW_012286232.1:0-3252 GCF_000151885.1 Dipodomys ordii
CAGAGGTATTTGAGATAGTCAAAAGAACCTTAGGAAGTGGCATACGGGGTATGGATCATTAGGGTATACGTAACTTATGAGGGCAGAAAACGAGGCATAAGGGAATCCGCACACACCAGAGATACGTCCTAAAGATTTGGGCATCAGGCATTAGGCCTTCTGTTAAATTTACGGGACCAGCTAACGAGCTATCAGGTCGTTACGTATAAGTCAGTCTCGCAGATAACAACACGAAGGAGGCAATGGAAAATAGCCGTGGATAAAACAAGGAAGCACTTTTATGTGCAAGGTAACTTCCCAGCCCAGGAACTGACATTTCTGTGCCACAATTTCTTAATCATGAATCTAATGATAGCATTCTCTGCTTCAGGGACATAAACTAGTTCATACATGTAATTCTCTTACAACCAGGCCTCCAGAACAATTCACTGATCATTATTTTATTACTATGAATATTATTATAAATTTGATATAAGAAGATTACTAGTGACCTTGTCCAAAGCCATTTCAACCGAACAGTATGATGGGCTTCAGAGAGCAGAAACTGAGAGTTTGGGCAAAGGGAAAAAGGAAAGGTAGACAGATAAGAAATGACAACTAAAGAAAATCATAGGCCAGAAAGGAATCAATTCTTTCTTTCATCATAAAATATCTCAAGAGAAAAGTTGAGATATTTTATGAGCTTTGGTAATTGTAGTAAATTGGTATGACTTTCTAAGTCAATGTGAACTATGAAAGCAGGATTCATAACTTTTAAAACCATCAAAATGGTCAAGGTGGTTTTCTGTACATCTCACCTGGCTCTTAAGTTTCAAGTATCTCAGATGGACCAAGGACTCAATTTGAGGAAATTAAATTTCATGTTAGAATATAAGCCATAAATTCATCTTGAATAACTCTCTCCCATCCCTAAATTCTTGGTATCCTAAAGTATATATAAGTATATATAAATATATATATATTATACATTATTATAAGAGCATATACATATACACACATACATTTATACATATATATATATATGTATTTGTACCCATATATGCTCCTATAATAATGAGCCTCAGACTCTAAATAGAATCTTCTTACTATTAGTGAGAACAAGTGTAGATTTCTACTTGGGAATTAGTTGCTGTTCTTTGATGCAAACCTTTTTGCTCAAGCTTGTCACTCAGGTTGGATCCCATCTCAGACTCTACCCCTTCACTGTTTCTAGTTGACCTGAGTGTCCCAAGATAAGCATATTAGCTCAATCTCTTACCAACCTCCACCATCCCTTCGTCCTCCTCTTCTCTGTCTCATTTCTTTTCCTCTGACCACCTGAGCTCTGACCACCCTGACATCTGAGCTGAGGATGAATCCTCTTCCTGCTAGTCAATGGGCTGGATGGAGACCCTCAGAACCACCTCTCAAATTACTTTTCTGGAAAACTTTAAAATCTTGAAAAAGGAATCAACACAGAACTTATAAAATGGCAAAACCTCCCATGCTCCTGGATTGGAAAGATTAACATCCTGAAAATGGCAATACTTCCCAAGGCTATCTACAAATTCAACGCGATACCTATCAAATTTCCAAGCTCATTCTTCAAGGAAATAGAAGAGGCAATCCAAAAATTCATATGGAACAATAAAAGACCCTGAATAGCAAAAACGCTCCTCAACGGAAAGAACACTGCTGGAGGAATATCAATACCAAATTTCAAACTCTACTATAAAGTCATAGTAATCAAAACAGCTTGGTATTAGCATAAGAACAAACCTCAGGACCAATGGAATAGAATTGAAAACCCAGAAATGAACCTACAGGCCTATAGCCATCTAATCTTTGATAAGGGAGCTAAAACAATAGAATGGAAGAAAGACAGCCTCTTCAGTAAATGGTGCTGGCAAAATTGGTTAACTACTTGTAGAAAACTAAAACTAGATCCTTATATATCACCCTGCACCAGAATCAATTCCAAATGGATCAAAGACCTCGAAGTCAAAGCAGACACTCTGAAAACATTACAGGATGGAATAGGAGAAGCCCTAGGTCTCCTTGGCTCAGGCCGAAATTTTCTGAATAGAGACCCAGAAACACAACAAATCAAAGAAAGGTTGGACAAATGGGATTGCGTAAAGTTGCAGAGCTTCTGCATGGCAAAGGACATAGCTAGCAAGATCAATAGAAAGCCCACGGATTGGGAGAAGATCTTCACTAGCCACACAACAGACAAGGGTCTCATATCTAAAATATACTTGGAACTCAAAAAATTAAATCCCCAACAACAAATCCTCAAAGAAACAGCTGCCCAATAAATAAGTGGGCTAAAGACTTAAAGGGAAACTTCTCTGAAGAAGAAAGAAGGATGGCCAATAGACACATGAAGAAATGCTCAACCTCTCTAGCCATAAAAGAAATGCAAATCAAAACAACATTAAGATATCACCTCACCCCAGTTAGAATGGCTAAAATCAAGAACTCTAATAACAACAGATGCTGGAGGGGATGTGGACAGAAGGGAACCTTACGCGTTGTTGGTGGGAATGTAAACTTGTTCAACCACTTTGGAAAGCAGTATGGAGGTTCCTCAAAAGACTCCACATAGAACTCCCCTATGACCCAGCAATCCCACTTTTGGGCATTTACCCAAATGTTTACAAACAAGACCACACTAAAGCTACCAGCACAACTATGTTTATTGCAGCATTATTTACCATAGCTAAGATCTGGAACCAACCCAGATGCCCCTCAGTAGATAAATGGATCAAGAAAATATGGTATATATACACAATGGAATTCTATGCCTCCATCAGAAAGAATGACATTGCCCCATTTGTTAGGAAATGGAAAAACTTGGAAAAAATTATATTAAGCGAAGTAAGCCAGGCCCAAAGAAACATAGGCCCCATGGTTTCCCTTATTTGCAATATCTAGTATATGTATGAGTCAAGCAGAAAAGGTCAGATAATGTGATGTTAGGAAAATGAACCCTTAGATATGTATTTTAATGTTTTTTTCTTTCATGCATGTGTTTCTAACGCATTTATAAGATTGTCTCTTTGTTGCTTTGTATGTCCCTGCCCCACAGTATAACCCCTGCTTTCACTATATTTGATGTCAGTATAACTTGTAGAGGAGATGGGGAAAAACAAGTTGTTTAAGGAGACAGGTGGACCTGTTGCAACAATGAGAAGTACAAGTTGTCATGTCAAAAACGAGCTTTACAATGTTGGTGCGGGGGTGGGGAGGGGAAGATTTGGGACTGGGGGG
>NW_012286233.1:0-792 GCF_000151885.1 Dipodomys ordii
AGGAGGAGTGAAAGATCTATGGATGTCAGGTATGTAATGCCCACAAAGAGCAATCAGACCATTAGAGGGGTAACATATTACACCAGTTTATGAAGGCTCTACAATTCATCAAAGGGGATTGATGCCCGAAAAAGAAATAGCAGCATGTTCTATCACAGGCGTCAACGTTAGCAGCCTAGCAGGGCTTCAAGCCCATTACACTGTCCACAATAACAAGTCAGAATTTATCCCTTGCAGTTCAGGATGGGCTGACCAGTGTTAGGATGCTCAGGACAGAAACGACAAGATAGAGCACTGAGTATTTTTGGGCAGTTAAAACAAAATTGATTAATGGCGGCAAGGTTATGAATGGTATATACCGTCACCTCCCCCCCCCCCCCACCACACGCCTAGGCAGAAAACCCCAGGGCCGATGCCCGCAGCGTGCACCTGGAGCTCGGCTTGCGCGGCTCCTGGCGCCCATCCTGAGACCCTCAGCGAAGGCAAGGCGGTCAGAACACGCTGGGGTAGCTGGAGTTCCGAGGTCGATCCTGCCCCCGCACCCCCGCACCCCGGCCTGATGTCTTGGGGAGGGGGAGCATTTCGGAATCAACGATCTGTGTTTACAGTTTTTGAGTTCAGCTCATTCCGCAGAAAGCATTCCCACCGTCCAGAACCAGAAGCATCGTGTTTGCAGACGGTGCTGGAGGAAAGCAAAGTTCTTTTCCCTGGGTAGGAAAAGATGATTCTCTGGCTGCTCCGTGCGGGTTGGATCACAGTCTTTTGGGGCGGGGGGGGGGGAGGAGAGAAAAA
>NW_012286234.1:0-721 GCF_000151885.1 Dipodomys ordii
GGATAGAGCACGGTTCATAAACAATAGGACGTGGAAATTGTCAATCCATGGTTCCTAGATCTCATAGTTTATTAGTCAGAAACAGAACTGGGATGTGTCCACCAAAAAATTTAAGGTAAATAATACCATTTGATTCGGGGACATTATTAGGGGTGTAAGCCAAAGTGGCAGAAGAACGGTACCAGTATGACAAGCCCATCCAGTTTGTTAGTAAGTAGGGCCGTGGATCTCGTGTGTAAAACACAGGAGCCCTCAGGACCGAGGAAAAAAGGACAAGATCCCCATAGGTCTCACAGCTATATGGTGGGGGGGGGGGAGGGGAGCCCCTCCCCCCCCCCCAGCCATAAAGTCCCCAACTCTAAATCTTTCTATTCTGTATCATATTGCTTAATCTGAATGCTGAAAATTTTGTGTGATATGTCAAGGAATAAAAATGTTCAGGGAATTCCCAAGACAGAAATTTTCAATTGATTGACAACCCTTTTCTATGCCCAGCATCTATCATCAGCATCTGCTTTTTGAGCCCAGCTGTGGAAAGATGGGTCTGTGGGCTCAGATTTTCAGGATTTCCAGCAGACCTCTGGTCCCACTTGGTTTCTTAGCTCTGTTTCTCTCCACAAACCTCTACCTTTTCACCATGGAAAAGAGCCCATTAGTGAGCAAGACATAGCGTTTCAGAAAAAGGTCAGAGAAGAACTCATACCCTGAAAAACTGATATGA
>NW_012286235.1:0-912 GCF_000151885.1 Dipodomys ordii
CTCACGCTATGGTGATCAGTGTGAGGAGGGTTTCCAAGGGGGGGGAAAAACACCCTGAGTGGGCACCATTCCATTTCCCGAAACACTGCCACGTTCCCCTCAGAATTTCCCCACACCCTGTACATAGCCTAAGGCCACACATGGTGCTTCCAAAAGAATGAAACTAGACCCAAATGGCAAATAAGAACTCTGGAGAGCACAACTGTGTATTAAGTCATTTCCAATTGTATAATTAAGTATATCGGATTCGGTTGAATAATGGTTAGATGATGTTTTCATCTAAATGTTTTATTCCCTATTTGAAAAAGGTCTGATCAGGCATAAATGTCAGGAAGACGAGTTTTCCAGAACCATAGTGGTCATCAAATAGTTAATAGTTTAGAATTTTTCAGCCAGCTCCTTAATAACAATATGAAAATGACATTTTTCCCCTGTGATTTTCAGAGTTTCATCTGGGAGTTTACAATCAGGTCATCAACTTCCCACATCACTGTGAAAGCTTTCTTAAAATCTCTTTGAATTCCAAGGATTTCCACAAAGGTCCTCTTTTTCTTCCTCCTCCTCCTCCTCCACCCACCACCAGCGACGAGAGATGAAACAGACCTGTACGCGGTGGATCAATGTGCTTGGGGAACACGGTGTCTAGTTGTAAATTGAACTCGGGGACACGTATCTGGCGGTGCGGAAAACAAACGACCGACTGATGTTTCTGACCGATAGAACAAGTTATCCTACTGGGATAAAATTCTTACGAAGGCGAGTAAGGTTATCCTTCGAAAACTGGATAATAAGATCCATAAATAGGGGATAGAGTCATGCAGGGCCCCGTATTACCTAGAGGAATTCTTATTTGAGGTTTTTGGTAAAACGGGGACAGGTAAAAGAATAACCCCAAGAAAGGTATAGGAACGA
>NW_012286236.1:0-12412 GCF_000151885.1 Dipodomys ordii
TCCCGCTGTGTCCCTGGTGTGTCCTCACTGTGTAAACGCTAAGTCCCTATGTGTCCCCGCAGTGTCCCACTCTGTCCCCGGCTGTTTCCCCGCTGTGTCCCCGCTGTGTCCTCCTGTGTCCCGCTGTGACCTCGCTGTGTCCTTCTGTGTCCTGCTGTTTCCCCCGCTGTGTCCCCCACTATTTCCCCGCTGTGACTTGCTGTGTCCATGCTGTGTTCCCCGCTGTGTCCCGCTGTGTCCCGCTGTGTCCCCCGCTGTGTTCCCCACTGTGTCCCACTGTGTCCTCGCTGTGTCCCCGCTTTGTCCCGCTGTGTTCTGCTGTGTCCGCCTCTGTGTCGCCCGCTGTGTCCCCGCTGGGTCCCGCTGTGTCTCGCTGTGTCCCGCTGTGTACTCGCTGTGTCCCCGCTGTGTCCTGCTGTGTCCTCGCTGTGTCCCAGCTCTGTCCCGCTGTGTCCCCGTTGTTCCCCGGTTTATCCCCACTGTCCCCCGCTGTGTCCCTCGCTGTGTACCTCTGTGTCCCGCTCTGTCCCCGCTTTGTCCCCACGATGTCCCGATGTGTCCCCGCTGTGTCCCGCTGTGTCCCACTGTGTCCCCGCTGTGTCCCGATGTGTACCTCTGTGTCTGCCTCTGTGTACCCCGCTGTGTCCTGCTGTGTCCTCGCTGTGTCCCCCGCTGTTTCCCGTTGTTTCCCCCGCTGTGTCACCTGCTGTGTCCTTTGATGTGTCCCCAGCTGAGTCCCGCTGTGTCCCCCGCTGTTTACCACTGTGTCCCCCACTGTGTCCCCCACTTTGTACCCGCTGTGTCCCCGCTCTGTCCCGCTGTATCCAGCTGTGTCCCTCTGTGTCCCCGCTGTTTCCCACTGTGACCCCCGCGCTGTCCTGCTGTGTCCCTGTTGTCCACCGGTGTGTCCCCTCTGTCCCCTGCTGTGTCCCGCTGTGTCCCGATGTGTCCCGCTGTGTCGCCGCTGTGTCACCGCTGTGTCTCGCTGTGTCCCGCTGTGTCCACGCTGTGTCCCCCTCTGTCCCAGGGTGTGTCCCGCTGTGTCCCCCGCTGTGATCCGCTGTGTCGCTGCTGTGTCCCGCTGTGTCCTCGCTGTGTCCCCCGCTGTGTCCCCGCTGTGTCCCCGCTGTGTCCCCACTGTGTCCCGCTTTGTCCCGCTGTGTCCCCTGCTGAGTCCCCGCTGTGTCCTAGCTGTGTCCCGCTGTGTCCACGTTCTTCCCCGGTTTGTCCCCACTGTCCCCCCGCTGTGTCCCTCGCTGTGTACCTCTGTGTCCCAGCTCTGTCCTCGCTTTGTCCCCGCTATGTCCCACCTGTGTCCCTGCTGTGTCTGTGCTGTGTTCCACTCTCTCCCGCTGTGTGCAGCTCTGTGTCCTCCGCTGTGTCCTCCGCTGTGTCCCGCTGTGTCCCGGTGTGTCCCGCTTTGTCCCCCGCTGTGTCGCGCTGTTTCCCACTGTGTCCCGCTGTGTCCCCGCTGTGTCCCGCTGTGTACCCCACTGTGTCCCACTGTGTCACCCGCTGTGTCCCTGCTGTGTCCCTTTGTGTCCCGCTGTGTCCCACTGTGTCCCCACTGTGTCCCGCTGTGTCCCGATGTTTCCCGCTGTGTCGCCGCTTTGTCACTGCTGTGTCTCGCTGTGTCCCGCTGTGTCCACGGTGTGTCCCGCTCTGTCCCAGGCTGTGTCCCGCTGTGTCCCCCGCTGTGTCCCGCTGTGTCCCGCAGTGTCCCTGCTGTGTCCTCGCTGTATCCGCAGCTGTGTCCCGCTGTGTCCCCCGCTGTGTCCCAGCTGTTTCCTCCTGTGTCCCGCTGTGTCCTCGCTGTGTCCTTCTGTATCCCGCTGTGTCCCCCGCTGTCTCCCCCACTATTTCCCCGCTGTGTCCCGCTGTGTCCCACTCTGTGTTCCCCGCTGTGTCCCGCTGTGTCTCGATAAGTACCACTGTGTCCGCTACAGTGTCCCCCGCTGTGTCCCTTTGTGTACCCCACTGTGTCCCGCTGTGTCACCCGTTATGCCCCCCGCTGTGTCCACCGCTGTGTCCCCACTGTGTGCCGCTGTACCCCGCTGTGTCCCCGGCTGTGAACCCCGCTGTGTCCCGCTCTTTCCCACTGTGTCCCGCTGTGTCCTTGCTGTGTCCCCATTTGTGTCCCACTGTGTCCTCTCTGTGTCCCCCGCTGTGTCCCGCTGTGTCCCCATGTGTCACACTGTGTCCTCTCTGTGTATCCCTCTGTTTCCCGCTGTGTCCTCGCTGTGTCCCACACTGTGTCCCCGCTGTGACACGCTGTGTCCCACTGTGTCCATGCTGTGTCCTGCTCTGACCCCCGCTGTGTCCCGCTGTGTCCCCCGCTGTGTCCCGCTGTGTCCCTGCTGTATCCCCGCTGGGTCCCGCTGTGTCTCGCTGTGTCCCCGCTGGGTCCCCGCTGTGTCTCTCGTGTGTCCTCACTGTGTAACTGCTATGTCCCTCTGTGTCCCCGCTGTGTTCCACTGTCTCCCGCAGTGTCCCCCTATGTCCCCGCTGTGTCCTCGCTGTGTCCCCCGCTGTGTCCCACAGTGTCCCCCGCTGTGTCCCTGCTGTGTCCCCGCTGTGTCCTCCTGTAGCCCGCTGTGTTCTTGCTGTGACCCCCGCTGTGTCCCGGTGTGTCCTCCACTGTGTCCTGCTGTTTCCCGCTGTGTCCCGCTGGGTCCTGCGTTGTCGGCCTGTGTCCCCCGCTGTGTCCCACTGTGTCCCCGCTGTGTCCTGCTGTGTCCTCCTGTAGCCCGCTGTGTTCTTGCTGTGACCCCCGCTGTGTCCCGGTGTGTCCTCCACTGTGTCCTGCTGTTTCCCGCTGTGTCCCGCTGGGTCCTGCGTTGTCGGCCTGTGTCCCCCGCTGTGTCCCACTGTGTCCCCGCTGTGTCCCGCTGTGTCCCGCTGTGTCCTCGCTGTGTCCCACTGTGTCCCCCGCTGTGTCCCCCACTGTGTCCTGCTGTGTACCCCGCTGTGTCCCGCTGTGTCCCGCTGTGTCCCCACTGTCCGCCTGTGTGGCACCGCTGTCCCCTGCTGTATCCTCCGCTGTGTCCCTCTGTGTCCTCTCTGTGTCCCGCTGTGTCTCCGCTTTGTGTCCGCTGTGTCCCGCTGTGTCCCTGGTGTGTCCTCGCTGTGTAACTGCTGAGTCCCTCTGTGTCCCCGCTGTGTCCCACTGTGTCCCCGCTGTGTCCCAGCTGTGTCCCCGCTGTGTCCTCCTTTGTCCCACTGTGTCCTCGCTTTGTCCTTCTGTATCCCGCTGTGTCCCTTGCTGTGTCCCCCACTATTTCCCCACTGTGACACGCTGTGTCCATGATGTGTCCCGCTGTGTTCCGCTGTGTCCTCGCTGTGTCCCCGCTGTGTCCCGCTGTATCCCGCTGTGTCCCGCTGTGTCCTGCTTTGTCCGCCTCTGTGTCCCCCGCTGTGTCCGGCTGCGTCCCCGCTGGGTCCCGCTGGGTCCCGCTGTGTCCCCGCTGTGTTCCGCTGTTTCCCTGGTGTGTCCTGGCTGTGTAAATTCTATGTCCCTCTGTGTCCCCGCTGTGTCCCATTGTGTCCCGCAGTGACACCCTATGTCCCCGCTGTGTCCTCGCTGTGTCCTTCTGTATCCCGCTGTGTCCTCCGCTGTGTCCCCCACTGTTTCCCCGCTGTGACCCGCTGTGTCCCGCAGTGTCCCTGCTGTGTCGTCGCTGTTTCCGCAGCTGTGGCCCATTGTGTCCCCCGCTATGTCCCCGCTATTTCCTCCTGTGTCCCGCTGTGTCCTCGTTGTGTCCTTCTGTATCCCGCTGTGTCCCCCGCTGTGTCTCCCACTATTTCCCCGCTGTGTCCTGCTGTGTCCCCAGCTGTGTTCCCCGCTGTGTCCCGCTGTGTCCCGATAAGTCCCACTGTGTCCGCTACAGTGTCCCCCACTGTGTCCCTTTGTGTACCCCACTGTGTCCCGCTGTGTCACCCGTTGTGTCCCCTGCTGTGTCCCCCGCTGTGTCCCCACTGTGTGCCACTATACCCCGCTGTGTCCGCGGCTGTGACCCCCGCTGTGTCCCGCTCTTTCCCGCTGTGTCCCGCTGTGTCCCCGCTGTGGCCCCGCTGTGGCCCGTTGTGTCCCTGGTGTCTCTTCGCTGTGTAACCTCTATGTCCCTCTGTGTCCCCGCTGTGTCCCGCTGTGTACCCTGCAGTGTCCTGCTGTGTCGCCCGATGTGTCCCGCTGTGTCCCGCTGTGTCCCCATGTGTCACGCTGTGTCCTCGCTGTGTGTAATTCTGTGTCCCGCTGTGTTTTCGCTGTGTCCCACTGTGTCCCGCTCTTTCCCGCTGTGTCCCGCTGTGTCCTTGCTGTGTCCCCATTTGTGTCCCGCTGTGTCCCCCGCTGTGTCCCGCTGTGTCCCCTGCTATGTCCCCCACTGTGTCCCGCTGTGTCCCGCTGAGTCCCGCTGTGTCCCCGCTGTCCCCCGGTGTGTCACCGCTGTCCCCCGCTGTATCCCCCGCTGTGTCCCGCTGTGTCCTCGCTGTGCCTTGCTGTGTCCCCGCTGTGTCTCCGCTGTGTCCTGCTGTGTCCCTGATGTGTCCTCGCTGTGTAAGCACTGAGTCCCTCTGTGTCCCCGCTGTGTCCCACTGTGTCCCCTGCTGTGTCCCTGCTGTGTCCGTGGTGTGTCCTCCTTTGTCCCGCTGTGTTCTCGCTGTGTCCTTCTGTATCCCGCTGTGTCCCCCGCTGTGTCCCCCACTATTTCCCCGCTGTGACCCGCTGTATCCATGCTGTGTCCCCTGCTGTGTCCCGCTGTGTCCCGCTGTGTCCCCCGCTGTGTTCCTCGTTGTGTCCCTCTGTGTCCTGCTGTGTTCTGCTGTGTCCCGCTGTGTGCCTGCTGTCCCCTCTGTGTCCCGGTTGTGTCCCATGCTGTGTCCCGCTGTGTCCCCGGGTGTGTCCCCAGCTGTGTCCCGCTCTTTCCCGCTGTGTCCCGCTGTGTCCTTGCTGTGTCCCCATTTGTTTCCCGCTTTGTCCTCGCTGGGTCACCCACTGTGTCCCACTGTGTCCCCATGTGTCACGCTGTGTCCTCTCTGTGTATCCCTCTGTGTCCTGCTGTGTCCTCGCTGTGTCCCCCACTGTGTCCCCGCTGTGACCCGCTGTGTCCCTGCTTTGTCCCCGCTGTGTCCCGCTGTGTCCCGCTTTGTCCCGCTGTGTCCCCGATGTCCCCCGCTGTGTCCCATTGTGTCCCCGCTGTCCGCATGTGGGTCCCCGCTGTCCCCCTCTGTGTCCCCCCTGGGTCCCGCTGTGTCCCCGCTGTGTCCCCGCTGTGTCCCGCTGTGTCCCTTGTGTGTCCTCGTTGTGTAACTGCTATGTCCCTCTGTTTCCAGGCTGTGTTCCACTGTGTTCCGCAGTGTCCCCCTATGTCCCCGCTGTGTCCCGCTATGTCCCTGCTGTCCCCAGGGGTGTCCCAGCTGTCCCCCGCTGTATCTCCCTCTGTGTCCCTCTGTGTCCCGTTTTGTCCGGCTGTGTCCCGCTGTGTCCCCCCTGCGTCTCCGCTGTGTCCTCGTTGTGTCCCCCGCTGTGTCTCGCTGTGTCCCCCTTGTGTCCCCGCTGTCCCCCACTGTGTCCCGGTGTGTCAGAGCTGTCCCCAGCTGTGTCACCGCTGTCACCCGCTGTGTCCTCCGCTGTGTCCCCGCTATGTTCCACTATATCCCGTGGTGTCTGACTTTGTGCCCCGCTGTGTCCCCTGCTGTGTCCCGCTCTGTGCCCACTGTGTCCCGCTATGTCCCGCTGTGTCCCCCGCTGTGTCCCACTGTGTCCCCCGCTGTGTCCGGTTGTGTTTCCCCCTGTGTATTGCTGTGTACCGGCTGTGTCCCGCTGTGTACCGATGTGTCCCCGCTGTGTCTCTGCTGTGTCTCCCTGCTGTCCCCCTCTGTGTCCCCACTGTGTTCCGCTGTGTCCCCGCTGTGTCCCTGCTGTGTCTCCCTGCTGTTCCCCGCTGTGTCCCCTCTATGTCCCGCTGTTTCCCGCTATATCCCGCTGTGTCTTCGCTGTGTCCGGCTGTGTCCCCGCTGTTCCCCGCTGTGTCCCCTGCTGTGTCCCCGCTGTGTCCAGCTGTGTCCCGTTTTGTCCCGCTGTGACCCGCTGTGTCCCCGCTTTGTCCCCTGCTTTGTCCCCTCTGTGTCCCGCTGTATCCCGATGTGACCCCCGCTGTGTCCAGCTGTGTCCCCTGCTGTGCCCCCGCTGTGTCCAGCTGTGTCCTCGCTGTGTCCCCCGCTGTGTCCCACTGTGTCCTCGCTGTGTTCCTCGCTGTGTCCCGCTGTGTCCCCCGCTGTGTCCTCCACTGTGTGCCGCTGTGTCCCCCGCTGTGTCCTGCTATGTCCCGCTGTGTCCCCGCTGTCCGCGGGTGTGTCACCGCTGTCCCCCGCTGTAGCCCACGCTGTGTCCTGCTGTGTCCTCACTGTGTCTCACTGTGTCCCTGCTGTGTCTCCGCTGTGTCCCGCTGTGTCCATGGTGTGTCCTCGCTGTGTCCCTGGTGTGTCCTCGCTGTGTAACCGCTGAGTCCCTCTGTGTCCCCGCTGTGTCCCAAAGTGTCCCCCGCTGTGTCCCAGCTGTGTCCCCGCTGTGTCCTCCTGTGTCCCGCTGTGTCCTCGCTGTGTCCTTCTGTATCCCGCTGTGTCCCCCGCTGTGTCCCCCACTATTTCCCCTCTGTGACCAGCTGTGTCCATGCTGTGTCCTCCGCTGTGTCCCGCTGTGTCCCGCTGTGTGTCCCGCTGTGTTCCCCGCTGTGTCCCACTGTGTCCCGCTGTGTCCCCGCGGTGGCCCGCTGTGTCCTGCTGTGTCCGCCTCTATGTCCCACGCTGTGTCCCGCTGTGTCCCTGCTGGGACCCGATGTGTTCCGCTATGTCCCCGCTGTGTCCACTCTGTGTCCCGCTGTGTCCCTGGTGTGTCCTCGCTGTGTAATCTCTATGTCCCTCTGTGTCTCCGCTGTGTAACGCAGTGTCCCCCTATGTCCCCGCTGTGTCCTTGCTGTGTCCTTCTATATCCCGCTGTGTCCCCCGCCTTGTCCCCCACTATTTCTCCACTGTGAAACGCTGTGTCCCGCAGTGTCCCTGCTGTGTCCTCGCTGTATCCCCAGCTGTGTCCCACTGTGTCCCCCGCTGTGTCCCCGATGTGTCCTCCTGTGTCCTGCTGTGTCCTCGCTGTGTCCTTCTGTATCCCGCTGTGTCCCCCGCTATTTCCCTCTGTGACCCGCTGTGTCCATGCTATGTCCCCCGCTGTGTCCTGCTGTGTCCCGCTGTGTTCCCCGCTGTGTTCCCCGCTGTGTCCCGCCGTGTCCTCGCTTGTCCCCTCTGTGTCCCGATCTGTCCCCCTGTGTCCCGCTGTGTACGCCTCTGTGTCCGCTTCTGTGTCCCCCGCTGTGTCCTGCTGTGTCCCCGCTGGGTCCCCGCTGGGTCCCGCTGGGTCCTGCTGTGTCCCCGCTGTGTCCCCGCTGTGTCCCCGCTGTGTCCCTCTGTGTCTCTGGTGTGTCCTCGCTGTGTAACTGCTATGTCTCTCTGTCTCCACTGTGTCCCACTGTGTCCCGCAGTGTCCCCCTATGTCCCCTCTGTGTCCTCGCTGTATCCCCTGCTGTGTCCCACTGTGTCCCCTGTTGTGTCCCCGCTGTGTCCCCGCTGTGTCCTAGCTGTGTCTCGCTGTGTCCCCGTTGTTCCCCGGTTTGTCCCCATTGTCTCCCGCTGTGTCCCTCGCTGTGTACCTCTGTGTCCCGCTCTGTCCTCGCTTTGTCCCTGCTATGTCCCGCTGTGTCCCTGCTGTGTCCGTGCTGTGTTCCACTCTCTCCCGCTGTGTGCAGCTCTGTGTCCTCCACTGTGTCCCCCGCTGTGTCCCGCTGTGTCCCGGTGTGTCCCGCTTTGTCCCCCGCTGTGTCCCGCTGTTTCCCACTGTGCCCCTGCTGTGTCCCCGCTGTGTCCCACTGTGTACCCCGCTGTTTCCCACTGTGTCCCCCGCTGTGTCCCTGCTGTGTCCTGCTGTGTCCCGCTGTGTCCCGTTGTGTACCCTGCAGTGTCCTGCTGTGTCCCCCGATGTGTCCCGCTGTGTCCCGCTGTGTCCACACTGTGTCCCGCTGTGTCCCCTGCTGTGTCCCGCTGTGTCCCCGGCTGTGTCCACTACTGTGTCCCGCTCTTTCCCGCTGTGTCCCACTGTGTCATTGCTGTGTCCCCATTTGTGTCGCGCTGTGTCCTCCCTGGGTCCCCCGCTGTGTCCCGCTGGGTCCCCATGTGTCACGCTGTGTCCTCGCTGGGTCCCCCGCTGTGTCCCCCCTCTGTCCCTGCTGTGTTCCACTCTCTCCCGCTATGTGCGGCTCTGTGTCCCCTGCTGTGTCCCCCGCTGTGTCCCGCTGTATCCCGGTGTGTCCCACTTTGTCCCCCGCTGTGTCCCGCTGTTTCCCACTGTGCCCCTGCTGTGTCCCCGCTGTGTCCCGCTGAGTACCCCGCTGTGTTCCACTGTGTCCCGCTGTGTGCCCCCTTTGTTCCCCTCTGTGTCCTGCTGTGTCCCTTGCTGTGTCCCCGCTGTGTCCCGCTGTGTCCCCGCTGTGTAACGCTGCGGTCCTCTTTTGTGCCCCGCTGTGTCCCCCGCTGTGTCCCCGCTGTGTCCCGCTGTGTTTCCCTGTGTCCTGCTGTGTCCCCTGCTGTGTCCCCCGCTGCGTCCCGCTGTGTCCCGCTGTGGACTTGCTGTGTCCCCTGCTGTGTCCCTCTGTGTCCCGCTTTGTCCTCGTTGTGTCCCCTGCTATATCTCGCTGTGTTCCCCCCTCTGTCCCGCTGTGTCCCGCTGTTTCCCTGCTGTATCCCCGATGTGTCCCACTGTGTACCCTGCTGTGTCCCGCTGTGTCCCGCTGTGTCCTCCGCTGTGTTCCCCTCTGTGTCCTGCTGTGTCCGGCTGTGTCCCGCTGTGTACTCGCTGTGTCCCCGCTGTGTCCCGCTGTGACCTCGCTGTGTTCCAGCTGTGTTCCGCTGTGTCCCCGTTGTCCCCCGGTTTGGCCCCACTGTCCCCCGCTGTGTCCGTCACTGTGTACCTCTGTGTCCCGCTCTGACCTGGCTTTGTCCCCGCGATGTCCCACTGTGTCCCCGCTGTGTTCCTGCTGTGTTCCACTCTCTCCCGCTGTGTGCGGCTCTGTGTCCCCTGCTTTGTCTCCTGCTTTGTCCCCCGCTGTGTCCCGCTGTATCTCGGTGTGTCCCGCTTTGTCCCCCGCTGTGTCCCGCTTTTTCCCACTGTGCCCCTGCTGTGTCCCCGCTGTGTCCTGCTGTGTACCCCGCTGTGTCCCACTGTGTCCCGCTGTGTGCCCCCTTTGTTCCCCTCTGTGTCTTGCTGTGTCCCCTGCTGTGTCCCCGCTGTGTAGCACTGTGTCCCCCTTTGTGTCCGGCTGTGTCCCCCGCTGTGTCCCTGCTGTGTCCCTTTGTGTCCCGCTGTGTCCCGCTGTGTACCCCACAGTGTCCTTCTGTGTCGCCCGATGTGTCCCGCTGTGTCCCGCTGTGTCCCCACTGTGTCCCGCTGTATCCCCGCTGTGTCCCCTGCTGTGTCCGGCTGTGTGCCAGACTGTGTCTTCCGCTGTGTCCTGTTCTTTCACGCTGTGTCCCGCTGTGTCCTTGCTATGTCCGCATTTGTGTCCCGCTGTGTCCTCTCTGTGTCCCCCGCTGTGTCCCACTGTGTCCCCATGTGTCACGCTGTGTACTCTCTGTGTATCCTTCTGTGTCACTCTGTGTCCTCGCTGTGTCCCACACTGTGTCCCCGCTGTGACCCGCTGTGTTCCTTCTGTGTCCCTGCTGTGTCCCGCTGTGTCCTGCTGTGTCCCGCTGTGTCCCCGATGTCCCCTGCTGTGTCCCGTTGTGTCCCCGCTGTCTGCATGTGTGTCCCCGCTGTTCCCCGCTGTGTCCCCCGCTGTGTCCCGCTGTGTCCTCGCGGTGTCCCCAGCTGTGTCCCGCTGTGTCCCCCGCTGTGTCCCCCACTGTGTCACGCTGTGCCCCGCTGTGTCCTGCTGTGTCCCGCTGTGTCCCCGCTGTCTGCCTGTGTGTCACCGCTGTCCCCCGCTGTGTCCTCCGCTGTGTCCCGCTGTTTCCTCTCTGTGTCTCACTGTGTCCCCGCTTTGTCTCCGCTGTGTCCCGCTGTGTCCCTGGTGTGTCCTCGCTGTGTAACTGCTGAGTCCCTCTGTGTCCCCGCTGTGTCCCACTGTGTCCCCCGCTGGGTCCCCGCTGGGTCCCCGCTGTGTCCCGCTGTGTCCCCGCTGTGTCCCGCTGTGTCCCGCTGTGTCCCCGCTGTGTCCCGATGTGTACCGCTGTGTCTGCCTCTGTGTCCCCCGCTGTGTCCTGCAATGTCCTCGCTGTGTCCCCCGCTGTTTCCCGCTGTTTCCCCCGCTGTGTCACACGCTGTGTCCTTTGATGTGTCCCTAGATGAATACCGCTGTGTCCCCCGCTGTTTACCGCTGTGTCCCCCACTATGTCCCCCGCTTTGTCCCTGCTGTGTCCCCACTCTGTCCCTCTGTGTCCCGCTGTGTCCCTCTGTGTCGCCACCTGTGTCCCCCTGTGTCCCCGATGTTTCCCACTGTGACCCCCGCGCTGTCCTGCTGTGTCCCCTTTGTCCACCGGTGTGTCCACTCTGTCCCCCGCTGTGTCCCGCTGTGTCCCGCTGTGTCGCCGCTTTGTCACTGCTGTGTCTCGCTGTGTCCCGCTTTGTCCACGCTGTGTCCCGCTCTGTCCCAGGCTGTGTCCCGCTGTGTCCCCCGCTGTGTTCCGCTGTGTCGCTGCTGTGTCCCGCTTTGTCCCCGCTGTGTCCACGGTGTGTCCCGCTGTGTCCCCGCTGTGTCCCCGCTGTGTCCCACTCTGTCCCTACTGTGTCCCGCTTTGTCACGCTGTGTCCTCCGCTGTGTCCCGCTGTGTCCCCCGCTGTGTCCGGTTGTGTTCGGTTGTGTTTCCCGCTGTGTCCCGCTGTGTCCTGCTGTGTACCCCCTGTGTCCCGCTGTGTACGGAAGTGTCCCCGCTGTGTCCCCGCTGTGTCTCCCTGCTCTCCCCCGCTGTGTCCCCACTGTGTTCCGCTGTGTCCCCGCTGTGTCCCCGCTGTGTCTCCCTGCTGTCCCCCGCTGTGTCCCCTCTGTGTCCCACTGTGTCCTTGCTTTGTCCCCGCTGTTTCCCGCTGTGTCCTGCTGTGTCCTGCTGTGTCCCCGCTGTCCCCCGCTGTGTCCCCTGCTGTGTCCCCGCTGTGTCCCGCTGTGTCCCGTTTTGTCCCGCTGTGTCCCGCTGTGTCCCCTGCTGTGTCCCCGCTGTGTCCCGCTGTGTCCCGTTTTGTCCCGCTGTGTCCCGCTGTGTCTCTGCTTTGTCCCCAGCTTTGTCCCCGCTGTGTCCCGCTGTGTCCCGCTGTGTCCCCCACTGTGTCCCACTGTGTCCCCTGCTGTGTCCACGCTGTGTCCCGCTGTGTCCCCTTGTGTCCTTGCTGTGTCCCCGCTTTGTCCTGCTGTGTCCCTCTTTGTCCCCCCTGTCCCCCGCTGTGTCCCCTACTGTGTCTTCCGCTGTGTCCTGCTGTGTCCCGCTGTGTCCTCCGCTGTGTTCCCCTCTGTGTCCTGCTGTGTCCGGCTGTGTCCCGCTGTGTACTCGCTGTGTCCCCGCTGTGTCCCGCTGTGTCCTCGATGTGTCCCAGTTGTGTCCCGCTGTGTCCCCGTTGCTCCCCGGTTTGTCCCGACTGTGCCCCGCTGTGTCCCTCGCTGTGTACCTCTGTGTCCCGCTCTGTCCTCGCTTTGTCCCCGCGATGTCCCGCTGTGTCCCTGCTGTGTCCGTGCTCTGTTCCACTCTCTCCCGCTGTGTGCGGCTCTGTGTCCCCTGCTGTGTCCCCCGCTTTGTCCCACTGTATCCCGGTGTGTCCCGCTTTGTCCCCCGCTGTGTCCCGCTGTTTCCCACTGTGCCCCTGCTGTGTCCCCGCTGTGTCCCGCTGTGTACCACGCTGTGTCCCACTGTGTCCCGCTGTGTGCCCCCTTTGTTCCCGTCTGTGTCCTGCTGTGTCCCCTGCTGTGTCCCCGCTGTGTCCCGCTGTGTCCCCCTGTGTCCTGCTGTGTCCCCTGCTGTGTCCCCCGATGTGTCCCGCTGTGTCCCGCTGTGTCCTTTTGTGTCCCTGCTGTGTCCCGCTGTGTCCCGCTTTGTCCTCGTTGTGTCCCCTGCTATATCCCGCTGTTTTCCCCGCTCTGTCCCGCTGTGTCCTGCTGTGTCCCTGCTGTATCCCGGATGTTTCCCACTGTGTCCCCCGCTGTGTCCCGCTGTGTCCCCGCTGTGTCCTCCGCTGTGTTCCCCTGTGTGTCCTGCTGTGTCCGGCTGTGTCCCGCTGTGTCCCCGCTGTGTCCCGCTGTGACCTCCATGTGTCCAACCTGTGTCCCGCTGTGTCTCCGTTTGCTCCCCGGGTTGGTCCCCACTGTGTCACCCCTGTGTCCCCATC
>NW_012286237.1:0-9554 GCF_000151885.1 Dipodomys ordii
TATGTCCCCCGCTGTGTCTGGTTGTGTTTCCCCCTGTGTATTGCTGTGTACCGGCTGTGTCCCGCTGTGTACCGATGTGTCCCCGCTGTGTCCCCGCTGTGTCTCCCTGCTGTCCCCCGCTGTGTCCCCACTGTGTTCCGCTGTGTCCCCGCTGTGTCCCTGCTGTGTCTCCCTGCTGTTCCCCGCTGTGTCCCCTCTATGTCCCGCTGTTTCCCGCTATATCCCGCTGTGTCCTCGCTGTGTCCGGCTGTGTCCCCGCTGTTCCCCGCTGTGTCCCCTCTGTGTCCAGCTGTGTCCCGTTTTGTCCCGCTGTGACCCGCTGTGTCCCCGCTTTGTCCCCTGCTTTGTCCCCTCTGTGTCCCGCTGTGTCCCGATGTGACCCCCGCTGTGTCCAGCTGTGTCCCCTGCTGTGCCCCCGCTGTGTCCCGCTGTGTCCTCGCTGTGTCCCCCGCTGTGTCCCACTGTGTCCTCGCTGTGTTCCTCGCTGTGTCCCGCTGTGTCCCCCGCTGTGTCCCCCACTGTGTCCCGCTGTGTCCCCCGCTGTGTCCCGCTGTGTCCCGCTGTGTCCCCGCTGTCCGCGGGTGTGTCACCGCTGTCCCCCGCTGTAGCCCACGCTGTGTCCTGCTGTGTCCTCACTGTGTCTCACTGTGTCCCTGCTGTGTCTCCGCTGTGTCCCGCTGTGTCCATGGTGTGTCCTCGCTGTGTCCCTGGTGTGTCCTCGCTGTGTAACCGCTGAGTCCCTCTGTGTCCCCGCTGTGTCCCAAAGTGTCCCCCGCTGTGTCCCAGCTGTGTCCCCGCTGTGTCCTCCTGTGTCCCGCTGTGTCCTCGCTGTGTCCTTCTGTATCCCGCTGTGTCCCCCGCTGTGTCCCCCACTATTTCCCCTCTGTGACCAGCTGTGTCCATGCTGTGTCCTCCGCTGTGTCACGCTGTGTCCCGCTGTGTGTCCCGCTGTGTTCCCCGCTGTGTCCCACTGTGTCCCGCTGTGTCCCCGCGGTGGCCCGCTGTGTCCTGCTGTGTCCGCCTCTATGTCCCACGCTGTGTCCCGCTGTGTCCCCGCTGTGTCCCTGCTGGGTCCCGATGTGTTCCGCTATGTCCCCGCTGTGTCCACGCTGTGTCTTACTGTGTACCTGGTGTGTCCTCGCTGTGTAATCTCTATGTCCCTCTGTGTCCCCGCTGTGTACCGCAGTGTCCCCCTATGTCCCCGCTGTGTCCTTGCTGTGTCCTTCTGTATCCCGCTGTGTCCCCCGCCTTGTCCCTCACTATTTCCCCACTGTGAAACGCTGTGTCCCGCAGTGTCCCTGCTGTGTCCTCGCTGTATCCCCAGCTGTGTCCCACTGTGTCCCCCGCTGTGTCCCCGATGTGTCTTCCTGTGTCCTGCTGTGTCCTCGCTGTGTCCTTCTGTATCCCGCTGTGTCCCCAACTGTGTCCCCCACTATTTCCCCTCTGTGACCCGCTGTGTCCATGCTATGTCCCCCGCTGTGTCCCGCTGTGTCCCACTGTGTTCCCCGCTGTGTTCCCCGCTGTGTCCCGCTGTGTCCTCGCTGTGTCCCCGCTGTGTCCCGATCTGTCCCGCTGTGTCCCGCTGTGTACGCCTCTGTGTCCGCTTCTGTGTCCCCCGCTGTGTCCTGCTGTGTCCCCGCTGTGTCCCCGCTGGGTCCCGCTGGGTCCTGCTGTGTCCCCGCTGTGTCCCCGCTGTGTGCCCGCTGTGTCCCTCTCTGTCCCTGGTGTGTCCTCGCTGTGTAACTGCTATGTCTCTCTGTCTCCTCTGTGTCCCACTGTGTCCTGCAGTGTCCCCCTATGTCCCCTCTGTGTCCTCGCTGTATCCCCTGCTGTGTCCCACTGTGTCCCCTGTTGTGTCCCCGCTGTGTCCCCGCTGTGTCCTAGCTGTGTCTCGCTGAGTTCCCTTTGTTCCCCGGTTTGTCCCCATTGTCCCCCTCTGTGTCCCTCGCTGTGTACCTCTGTGTCCCGTTGTGTACTCGCTGTGTCCCCGCTGTGTCCCGCTGTGTCCTCGCTGTGTCCCGCTGTGTCCCCGTTGTTCCCTGGCTTGTGCCCACTGTCCCCTGCTGTGTCCCTCGCTGTGTACCTCTGTGTCCCGCTCTTTCCGCGCTTTGTCCCCGCGATGTCCTGCTGTGTCCCCGCTGTGTCCCTGCTGTGTTCAACTCTCTCCCGCTGTGTGCGGCTCTGTGTCCCCTGCTGTGTCCCCCGCTGTGTCCCGCTGTATACCGGTGTGTCCCGCTTTGTCCCCCGCTGTGTCCCGCTGTTTAACACTGTGCCCTGGCTGTGTCCCGCGGTGTACCCCGCTGTGTCCCACTGTGTCCCGCTGTGTGCCCCCTTTGTTCCCCTCTGTGTCCTGCTGTGTCCCCTGCTGTGTCCCCGCTTTGTAACACTGTGTCCCCCTTTGTGTCCCGCTGTGTCCCCCGCTGTGTCCCTGCTGTGTCCCTTTGTGTCCCACTGTGTCCCGCTGTGTTTCCCTCTGTTTCCTGCTGTGTCCGGCTGTGTCCCGTTGTGTCCCCACTGTGTCCCACTGTATCCCCGCTGTGTCCCCTGCTGTGTACCGCTGTGTCCCCGGCTGTGTCCCCTGCTGTGTCCCGCTCTTTCACGCTGTGTCCTGCTGTGTCCTTGCTGTGTCCCCATTTGTGTCACACTGTGTCTTCCCTGGGTCCCCCGCTTGGTCCCGCTGTGTCCCCATGTGTCCCGCTGTGTCCTGGCTGTGTAACCCTCTGTGTCTCGCTGTGTCTTTGCTGTGTCCCCCACTGTGTCCCCGCTGTGACCAGATGTGTCCCTGCTGTGTCCCCCGCTGTGTCCCGCTGTGTCCCGGCTGTGTCCTCCGCTGTGTCCCGCTCTTTCACGCTGTGTCCTGCTGTGTCCTTGTTGTGTCCCCATTTGTGTCCCGCTGTGTCCTCTCTGTGTCCCCTGCTGTGTTCCGCTGTGTCCCCATGTGTCACGCTGTGTCCTCTCTGTGTATCCTTCTGTGTCCCGCTGTGTCCTCACTGTGTCCCCCACTGTGTCCCCGCTGTGACCCGCTGTGTCCCTGCTGTGTCCCTGCTGTGTCCCGCTGTGTCCCGCTGTGTCCCGCTGTGTCCCCGATGTCCCCTGCTGTGTCCCGTTGTGTCCCGATCTGTCCCGCTGTGTCCCGCTGTGTACGCCTCTGTGTCCGCTTCTGTGTCACCGCTGTGTCCCGCTGTGTCCCGCTGTGTTCCCCGCTGTGTTCCCCGCTGTGTCCCGCCGTGTCCTCGCTTGTCCCCGCTGTGTCCCGATCTGTCCCGCTGTGTCCCGCTGTGTACACCTCTGTGTCCGCTTCTGTGTCCCCCGCTGTGTCCTTCTGTGTCCCCGCTGTGTCCCCGCTGGGGTCCCGCTGGGTCCTGCTGTGTCCCCGCTGTGTCCCCGCTGTGTCCCGCTGTGTCCCTCTGTGTCATTGGTGTGTCCTCGCTGTGTAACTGCTATGTCTCTCTGTCTCCGCTGTGTCCCACTGTGTCCCGCAGTGTCCCCGTATGTCCCCTCTGTGTCCTCGCTGTATCCCCTGCTGTGTCCCACTGTGTCCCCTGCTGTGTCCCCGCTGTGTCCCCGCTGTGTCCTAGCTGTGTCCCGCTGTGTCCCCGTTGTTCCCGGGTTTGTCCCCACTGTCCCCCGCTGTGTCCCTCGCTGTGTACCTCTGTGTCCCGCTCTGTCCTCGCTTTGTCCCTGCTATGTCCCGCTGTGTCCCCGCTGTGTCCGTGCTGTGTTCCACTCTCTCCCGCTGTGTGCAGCTCTGTGTCCTCCGCTGTGTCCCCCGCTGTGTCCCGCTGTGTCCTGGTGTGTCCCGCTTTGTCCCCCGCTGTGTCCCGCTGTTTCCCACTGTGCCCCTGCTGTGTCCCCGCTGTGTCCCACTGTGTACCCCGCTGTTTCCCACTGTGTCCCCCGCTGTGTCCCTGCTGTGTCCTGCTGTGTCCCGCTGTGTCCCGCTGTGTACCCTGCAGTGTCCTGCTGTGTCCCCCGATGTGTCCCGCTGTGTCCCGCTGTGTCCACACTGTGTCCCGCTGTGTCCCCTGCTGTGTCCCGCTGTGTCCCCGGCTGTGTCCACTACTGTGTCCCGCTCTTTCCCGCTGTGTCCCGCTGTGTCATTGCTGTGTCCCCATTTGTGTCGCGCTGTGTCCTCCCTGGGTCCCCCGCTGTGTCCCGCTGGGTCCCCATGTGTCACGCTGTGTCCTCGCTGGGTCCCCCGCTGTGTCCCCCCTCTGTCCCTGCTGCGTTCCACTCTCTCCCGCTATGTGCGGCTCTGTGTCCCCTGCTGTGTCCCCCGCTGTGTCCCGCTGTATCCCGGTGTGTCCTGCTTTGTCCCCCGCTGTGTCCCGCTGTTTCCCACTATGCCCCTGCTGTGTCCCCGCTGTGTCCCGCTGAGTACCCCGCTGTGTCCCACTGTGTCCCGCTGTGTGCCCCCTTTGTTCCCCTCTGTGTCCTGCTGTGTCCCTTGCTGTGTCCCCGCTGTGTCCCGCTGTGTCCCCGCTGTGTAACGCTGCGGACCTCTTTTGTGCCCCGCTGTGTCCCCCGCTGTGTCCCCACTGTGTCCCGCTGTGTTTCCCTGTGTCCTGCTGTGTCCCCTGCTGTGTCCCCCGCTGCGTCCCGCTGTGTCCCGCTGTAGACTTGCTGTGTCCCCTGCTGTGTCCCTCTGTGTCCCGCTTTGTCCTCGTTGTGTCCCCTGCTATATCTCGCTGTGTTCCCCCCTCTGTCCCGCTGTGTCCCGCTGTTTCCCTGCTGTATCCCCGATGTGTCCCACTGTGTACCCCGCTGTGTCCCGCTGTGTCCCGCTGTGTCCTCCGCTGTGTTCCCCTCTGTGCCCTGCTGTGTCCGGCTGTGTCCCGCTGTGTACTCGCTGTGTCCCCGCTGTGTCCCGCTGTGACCTCGCTGTGTTCCAGCTGTGTCCCGCTGTGTCCCCGTTGTTCCCCGGTTTGTCCCCACTGTCCCCCGCTGTGTCCCTCGCTGTGTACCTCTTTGTCCCGCTCTGACCTCGCTTTGTCCCCGCGATGTCCCGCTGTGTCCCCGCTGTGTTCCTGCTGTGTTCCACTCTCTCCCGTTGTGTGCGGCTCTGTGTCCCCTGCTTTGTCTCCTGCTTTGTCCCCCGCTGTGTCCCGCTGTATCTCGGTGTGTCCCGCTTTGTCCCCCGCTGTGTCCCGATTTTTCCCACTGTGCCCCTGCTGTGTCCCCGCTGTGTCCTGCTGTGTACCCCGCTGTGTCCCACTGTGTCCCGCTGTGTGCCCCCTTTGTTCCCCTCTGTGTCCTGCTGTGTTCCCTGCTGTGTCCCCGCTGTGTAACACTGTGTCCTTCTTTGTGTCCGGCTGTGTCCCCCGCTGTGTCCCTGCTGTGTCCCGCTGTGTCCCGCTGTGTCCCGCTGTGTACCCCACAGTGTCCTGCTGTGTCGCCCGATGTGTCCCGCTGTGTCCCACTGTGTCCCCTGCTGTGTCCGGCTGTGTGCCAGGCTGTGTCTTCCGCTGTGTCCTGCTCTTTCACGCTGTGTCCCGCTGTGTCCTTGCTATGTCCCCATTTGTGTCCCGCTGTGTCCTCGCTGGGTCCCCCGCTGGGTCCCGCTGTGTCCCCATGTGTCACGCTGTGTCCTCGCTGTGTATCCCTCTGTGTCCCGCTGTGTCCTTGCTGTGTCCCCCACTGTGTCCCCCCTGTGACCCGATGTATCCCTGCTGTGTCCCACGCTGTGTCCCGCTGTGTCCCGGCTGTGTCCCCCGCTGTGTCCCGCTCTTTCCCGCTGTGTCCCGCTGTGTCCTTGCTGTGTCTCCATTTGTGTCCCGCTGTGTCCTCTCTGTGTCCCCCGCTGTGTCCCACTGTGTCCCCATGTGTCACGCTGTATCCTCTCTGTGTATCCTTCTGTGTCACGCTGTGTCCTCGCTGTGTCCCACACTGTGTCCCCGCTGTGACCTGCTGTGTTCCTTCTGTGTCCCTGCTGTGTCCCGCTGTGTCCCGCTGTGTCCCGCTGTGTCCCCGATGTCCCCTTCTGTGTCCCGTTGTGTCCCCGCTGTCTGCATGTGTGTCCCCGCTGTTCCCCGCTGTGTACCCCGCTGTGTCCCGCTGTGGCCTCGCTGTGTCTCCAGCTGTGTCCCGCTGTGTCCCCCGCTGTGTCCCCCACTGTGTCACGCTGTGCCCCACTGTGTCCTGCTGTGTCCCGCTGTGTCCCCGCTGTCCGCCTGTGTGTCACCGCTGTCCACCGCTGTTTCCTCCGCTGTGTCCCGCTGTGTCCTCTCTGTGTCTCACTGTGTCCCCGCTTTGTCTCCACTGTGTCCCGCTGTGTCCCTGGTGTGTCCTCGCTGTGTAACTGCTGAGTCCCTCTGTGTCCCCCGCTGTGTCCCACTGTGTCCCCATGTGTCACGCTGTATCCTCTCTGTGTATCCTTCTGTGTCACGCTGTGTCCCGCTGTGTCCTGTTTTGTCCCGCTGTGTCCCGCTTTGTCCCCTGCTGTGTCCCCGCTGTGTCCCGCTGTGTCCGGTTTT
Source organism: Dipodomys ordii (assembly GCF_000151885.1). Taxonomy (NCBI): domain Eukaryota; kingdom Metazoa; phylum Chordata; class Mammalia; order Rodentia; family Heteromyidae; genus Dipodomys; species Dipodomys ordii. Next base: position 6,474 of record NW_012286237.1, read on the forward strand.
GTCCCGCTGTGTCCCGCTGTGTCCCTGCTTTGTCCCCCGCTTTGTCCCCGCTGTGTCCTGCTGTGTCCAGCTCTGTCCCCCGCTGTGTCCCGCTGTGTCCACGCTGTGTCCCGCTGTGTCCCCTTGTGTCCTTACTGTGTCCCCGCTTTGTCCTGCTGTGTCCCTCTTTGTCCCCGCTGTCCCCCGCTGTGTCCCCTGCTGTGTCCCCTGCTGTGTCCCGCTTGTCCTGCTGTGTCCTCCGCTGTGTTCCCCTCTGTGTCCTGCTGTGTCCGGCTGTGTCCCGCTGTGTACTCGCTGTGTCCCCGCTGTGTCTCGCTGTGTCTTCGCTGTGTCCTGCTGTGTCCCCTGCTGTGTCCCCGCTGTGTAACACTGTGTCCCGCTTTCTGTCCCGCTGTGTCCCCCGCTGTGTCCCTGCTGTGTCCCGCTGTGTCCCGCTGTGTCCCGCTGTGTACCACGTAGTGTCCTGCTGTGTCGCCCGATGTGTCCCGCTGTGTCCCGCTGTGTCCCCACTGTGTCCCGCTGTATCCCCGCTGTGTCCCCTGCTGTGTCCGGCTGTGTGCCAGGCTGTGTCTTCTGCTGTGTCCTGCTCTTTCACGCTGTGTCCCGCTGTGTCCTTGCTATGTCCCCATTTGTGTCCCGCTGTGTCCTCGCTGGGTCCCCCGCTGGGTCCCGCTGGGTCCCCATGTGTCACGCTGTGTCCTCGCTGTGTATCCCTCTGTGTCCCGCTGTGTCCTTGCTGTGTCCCCCACTGTGTCCCCGCTGTGACCCGATGTATCCCTGCTGTGTCCCACGCTGTGTCTCGCTATGTCCGGGCTGTGTCCCCCGCTGTGTCCCGCTCTTTCCCGCTGTGTCCCGCTGTGTCCTTGCTGTGTCTCCATTTGTGTCCCGCTGTGTCCTCTCTGTGTCCCCTGCTGTGTCCCGCTGTGTCCCCATGTGTCACGCTGTGTCCTCTCTGTGTATCCTTCTGTGTCACTCTGTGTCCTCGCTGTGTCCCACACTGTGTCCCCGCTGTGACCCGCTGTGTTCCATCTGTGTCCCTGCTGTGTCCCGCTGGGTCCCGCTGTGGCCCGCTGTGTCCCGCTGTGTCCCCGATGTCCCCTACTGTGTCCCGTTGTGTCCCCGCTGTCTGCATGTGTGTGCCCGCTGTTCCCCGCTGTGTCCCCCGCTGTGTCCCGCTGTGGCCTCGCTGTGTCCACAGCTGTGTAGCGCTGTGTCCCCTGCTGTGTCCCCCACTGTGTCACGCTGTGCCCCGTTGTGTCCCGCTGTGTCCCGCTATGTCCCTGCTGTCCGCCTGTATGTCACCGCTGTCCCCCGCTGTGTCCTCCGCTGTGTCCCGCTGTGTCCTCTCTGTGTCTCACTGTGTCCCCGCTTTGTCTCCGCTGTGTCCCGCTGTGTCCCTGGTGTGTCCTCGCTGTGTAACTGCTGAGTCCCTCTGTGTCCCCGCTGTGTCCCACTGTGTCCCCCGCTGGGTCCCCGCTGTGTCCCCGCTGTGTCACGCTGTGTCCCCGCTGTGTCACGCTGTGTCCCCGCTGTGTCACGCTGTGTCCCGCTGTGTCCCCGCTGTGTCCCGATGTGTACCGCTCTGTCTGCCTCTGTGTCCCCCGCTGTGTCCTGCAGTGTCCTCGCTGAGTCCCCCGCTGTTTTCCGCTATTTCCCCCGCTGTGTCACACGCTGTGTCCTTTGATGTGTCCCTAGCTGAGTCCCGCTGTGTCCTCCGCTGTTTACCGCTGTGTCCCCCACTGTGTCCCCCGCTTTGTCCCCGCTGTGTCCCCACTCTGTCCCGCTGTGTCCCTCTGTGTCGCTCCCTGTGTCCCCCTGTGTCCCCCTGTGTCCCCGCTGTTTCCCACTGTGACCCCCGCGCTGTCCTGCTGTGTCCCCGTTGTCCACCGGTGTGTCCCCTCTGTCCCCCGCTGTGTCCCGCTGTGTCCCGCTCTGTCGCCGCTTTGTCACTGCTGTGTCTCGCTGTGTCCCGCTTTGTCCACGCTGTGTCCCGCTCTGTCCCAGGCTGTGTCCCGCTGTGTCCCCCGCTGTGTTCCGCTGTGTCGCTGCTGTATCCCGCTGTGTCCCTGCTGTGTCCCCGGTGTGTCCCGCTGTGTCCCCGCTGTGTCCCCTCTGTGTCCCCCGCTGTGTCCCCGCTGTGTCCCACTCTGTCCCTACTGTGTCCCGCTTTGTCCTCCACTGTGTCCCGCTGTGTCCCCCACTGTGTCCAGTTGTGTTTCCCGCTGTGTCCCCCTGTGTCCTGCTGTGTACACCCTGTGTCCCGCTGTGTACCGAAGTGTCCCCGCTGTGTCCCCGCTGTGTCTCCCTGTTCTCCCCCGCTGTGTCCCCACTGTGTTCCGCTGTGTCTCCGCTGTGTCCCCGCTGTGTCTCCCTGCTGTCCCCCGCTGTGTCCCCTCTGTGTCCCCTCTGTGTCCCACTGTGTCCTTGCTTTGTGCCCGCTGTTTCCCGCTGTGTCCTGCTGTGTCCTGCTGTGTCCCCGCTGTCCCCCGCTGTGTCCCCGCTGTGTCCCGCTGTGTCCGGTTTTGTCCCGCTGTGTCCCGCTGTGTCTCTGCTTTGTCCCCAGCTTTGTCCCCGCTGTGTCCCGCTGTGTCCCGCTGTGTCCCCCGCTGTGTCCCGCTGTGTCCCCTGCTGTGTCCACGCTGTGTCCCGCTGTGTCCCCTTGTGTCCTTGCTGTGTCCCCGCTTTGTCCTGCTGTGTCCCTCTTTGTCCCCGCTGTCCCCCGCTGTGTCCTCTACTGTGTCCCCCGCTGTGTCCTGCTGTGTCCCGCTGTGTGCTCCGCTGTGTTCCCCTCTGTGTCCTGCTGTGTCCGGCTGTGTCCCGCTGTGTACTCGCTGTGTCCCCGCTGTGTCCCGCTGTGTCCTCGCTGTGTCCCAGCTGTGTCCCGCTGTGTCCCCGTTGCTCCCCGGTTTGTCCCGACTGTGCCCCGCTGTGTCCCTCGCTGTGTACCTCTGTGTCCCACTCTGTCCTCGCTTTGTCCCCACGATGTCCCGCTGTGACCCCGATGAGTCCCTGCTGTGGTTCACTCTCTTCCCGCTGTGTGCGGCTCTGTGTCCCTGGCTTTGTCCCCCGCTTTGTCCCACT